>NW_027455967.1:0-27533 GCF_040206685.1 Ascaphus truei | reverse complement strand
TCTGACTTGAAGCAAAGGCAATTGAACCAACCAGGAAGCAGAAGCTATAAAGGACAGAGACAGGAGCAACAAGAAGACAGACAGGCAGACAGAGGAACCCAGAGGAAACAGAAGACAACAGCACACCCAGTGAACTATGGCTAGGCAGGAGGCCTAGGAGACCCTGACATTACTCCCCCCTCTCAAGAGCATTCTCCGGACGATCCTCCAGGCTCTTCCCAGAGGCCTTGATGAAAAGTGGACTCAATGTGACCCACCTCTGGTGGTTTGTCAGCGGGCAAAGAGTACTCCACAGGTACAGACTGAAAAGTCCATCAGAAAGCCGACAGAGGAATTCAATTCTCTCTCGGAACAGTTGAAAGTCAAGATGCATCAACCCAAATGCCAGAGAATCTGTGAGCAGTAAGCTTGACTTTACAGAGTAGGTCACAGGCTCAGCAGAGGACGCATCAGATATTCGTAGATAAACGGAAGAACGTGCGCTTGTCTTCACAGCGGGAGCAGAGGAGCCAGTAGATCCTCCTGACAACCCTCCAGGTTTAGCAGGGTGTCCCTGATGGAAGGCCGACACACGATGGCCTTCGGACAACACTCCATGTTTTGCAGGAACATAGGAATCAGCAACAACTCCGGACAACCCTCCAGGCTCTTCAGGGAAACCTTGATGGAAGGCCAACTTAATGTGTACGTCAAGTGCTGTCCTGACAATAAGGTGTGAACATTTCCGTACAATATTCCAGTCGTATTGAAAGGAAAACTTCAGGGAGGTGATAGAAACTGATCAGTTTTCGTGTCCAGCGTACAATGCCACTGAACAGTACGTGTGTACACATAATGCTGACCTGAAACCAGAAAATGCTATAGGACTTTTGAGAACCGAAATAAAAAACCTAGCAGTTTTTTCGTTATATCTGTGAAATGTATTGTTTGAATAAAAAGCTGGTGGAGGGCTGTGAAACATGTATAAGCTTTAAAGATAATGTTGATCATATCCTAGGTAAGGAAGAAAAGGATGTACTGTAGCTGTTACTTAAACAGGAGCCTAAGAGTGGATTCGAAAATGTGCATCTCATAGAAAGATACAGAGAAGACTTCTTCAGGAGTAGGGCCATTTCTAAAGGAGGAGCTTGAGAGGAGTGCACTTAGCAAGTGTGAGGAGGCTGTTTGGATCCAAAAAGGGAAGTATGAGATTCAATGTATCCAGAATAAATACCTGAGAAGAATTGAAGAGTGTCAGTAGCCTTCTGGAATGAAAACCTGTGAGCTGAGGAACACAAAACTGAAATAAGAATTTGAGACCATGTGGAAGAATACATTGTCAGGTTTACAGACCGGTCATATAAACAATCACAATATCATGTCAAGAAATTCTACGGCAACTGAAAAGGAAATGAGCAATGAAGGACGTTCTATAAATGAGACATTACTTAGGGTAAAAAAGGTTTAGGGAATTATGGGAAAATACTTTTAGATGAATTTGAAGTATGTTGAGAACTTGGTTCTGAATTAAATGCAACACAATATATGTTAGCCAAGGATATTATTATAATAAGATACAGGATCTTGGTTTCTCGTTGTTAGGTACAGTAGATGCAGTGATTATGTTACAAGGGAGCGTTATGATGGAACTTGCTGCCAGGAATTGCTGTGTGTGATCAAATGAAACACATAGGAAGAAATACTGTAGGCTGAAAAAGAGTCACATATCACCTTTGTTTCAGTTGGACATTAAAGCTGCAGTTCAAGATCCCGTTTTTTATTTTTTTGGTTTTAATACAGACACAGTGTGAGCAACACATCACTGTTTGTTTGCTGCTTACCTTATTTCTCTACTGAGCATTACTACACTAGCACAGAGTTAAGACAGATCTGTCTGCTTATCACCCCTACCAATCGCCTAGAATATTTGATGGCTCTTTATGCCATATCAGATATACCATTACCGGTGGATGACTTGAATATACATCGTGTCATCATAGATATCTTGAGATCCTGGATTTGCTAACACACATTATTATATGGTTATTTGTAACGTAGATATGTTCGTGGATTTACAAATTGTGTGTCTAGCACCCACCTACCTTTTTTTTTATATTTGGGGAGGTTTATATCCCTACACTGTATATACGGTCACTGTAATTGTTCTTTCGTCGATGTCAAATTATTAATAAAGTTTTATTGTCTTTGGCCATTTTGGCGTTTACTGGTATCCATCCTTCTACAGGGATGGGAGCGGCTACTATGGGTAACCTGTATCTATTTACCATCTAAGTAGCATACCTGTTAGACATTTGTGCTAAATACACTAAACTATACCAGACTGAGTGCAGGAAATAGGAATCTTTTGGTGATTCTGTCATCACCTTTTTGTTTAGATCTATGCTGAATTCTTTCCCCTATATGCACCGGTCATAAGTTACTAATGTATCCAATGAGGTGAGCGGTGTGGTCAATTTGTTGTGTCAGAGATTTTCAGCCCAACAGAGTAAAAGGAAAAAGATGTTGTGATGTATACACAGAACATTTTCTAAATGGTCTAAGGCCTAACATTCCATCCATAGGGATATAAAACAAGCAATAAAATGCCTTTAATGTTTAATTGTTTTGACAGTGAGAACTGGAAGGAAAAGGAAGGTACACTCCGTAGAACCGTGAAACAAGTCCTAAAGTGTGATGTCTTGAAAAGAAACCCATTTGAGCCTGAAGTTCTGCCACCAGCAGATTGCATACTCAGCTGCCTCTGCTTGGAAGTTGCCTGCAAGGATATAAAGTCTCTTTGCAATACCTTGAAACATTTCCATGACCTGATCAAGCCCGGAGGTCACTTAATCGTTCTGAGTTCGCTAAATTGTTCCTTTTAGTATGTTGGCCAAAAGTGCTTTAATTGCATGGCCATAACAAAGGAAGGCCTGGAACTGGCTTTTAAAGGGGCTGGTTATGAAATTGAGAAACTGGAGGTACTTCCACGTGAAGACCGGTCAGCTTTGAACATTTCTGATTCTGATAGTTATTACTTTGTGCATGACCGTAAGCCACACAATCTGTAAGCCCCTCACCCATCAATTCTATAAGCGTGTTAAAATGCAGGTGTTAGGTGAGCAAAAAAAGAAGGGGCATTTTAGTAGCTTATCAATAAAATAAGTAAACATTGGAAATGTTGGATATGTTGGATATGTTGGATACACCATTCACTTGCTTACACAGGTGCAGGTGTTTGGTGAGCAAAAAAAGAAGGGGCATTTTAGTAGTTTATCAATAAAATAAGTAAACATTGGATACGTTTAAAGCTTATCCTCCAGGAGCAAATAAAAAGAAAAAATGTGTCTTTAAACTAAACTTCTACTCCAACTTTCATACAGACAATCAAAATGGATGACAAGATCAGGCACCTAAGATGGATGCTGACTAAAATGGCTGCTCAGATCCTAGTGCTGTTTACGTCAGACCCCCCCCCCCCTCCTCCTTGCATTATATTCTCAACTTTCTCAGATGTAGCAAAAGTTGTGCCTATAACAGGAGAATCTTTCCTTTCTGGGATTGATGTACTAAGTGTCACAAATTGAATATTTGGAGTTATTTGTGTGTGCGCGTCTAACTACTAACAATTTTTTTCAAAGTGCATAGTAAGCATCCATAAAATTTTTAATTTGGGTATATTGCTGCAAACAGGTGATAAAGAAGTGGAGCAGCAGTAGTAATGTCCATAATGAACGTAAATGGTACAGTATGTACAGTACTAAAATTATTTGTATCGGTGTTAAAAAGAAATTAGTTTAAAACTACGTACTTCAAAATTGTACGGCAAAATTAACCTGGTATAATTCTGACAACCTCGGTTAATTAATAAATGTAAGTATATACATTAGCACAATGTTAAATGTTTACAGTATGGCTATTATAAAATACTAGCGTAATATACACCGATCTACGAGATCTGGAAGGTTAGTAATATGCGGTCAAAAGGCCATACCCTCTTCTCCAGGTCACGTCTGGTGGTAAGTTATTTTCTGTACTAAGCAGAAGCATTCACCCCAATTTTTCACCTGCCGAAAACGGTCTCACACCCTTTTTTTATGTTAGGGTATTGTGAGATTATTATAAAGATAGGTTGCTCAGAGTTTGTATAAGATAAGGTTGTTGTTTATTGTAATACAACAAAATAACAAGAAAACATGATAAGCAAAATAGCAAAAATAAGCCAACAATCCATATCTACCTATGCAGAGATTATTTACTTAGTATGCCTGTCATACTCACGAACGCAAAGGTATTATGATATGTCCCGCCAGTCTCAGTAGGTCTCGTCTTAGTGTGGCTTGCCACTCGGTTCTGTCTAACATGGCACTATGCTAACCTTTTATTGTCCGTTTATCGTTCGTGTCGTACGTGGTGTACGTGTGAAATAACTTCTAACTTACTGGTATTGCAGGATGCCTGCAGTTCAACTAACTTCTCATTTCTGCTAAATACCTGCCTCTTAGTGACATATGTTACAATAATACATCCTGGCTATTTCCTAACATATCAAAGAAATTCTTTCTGCAAATTTCTGGTAACTGGTATTATTCCTAAAGCAAGAAAAAGTAGTTAATATTGTGACAGTATGCCCTAAGCTGTACTAAGACATATAATTATGCTATATATGCACCTTCTGCTACCTGTAATCCATAACACTGTCTCCTACACATAATTATCATATTTTTGCTAATGCAGAGAAACTAACAAAGCAGAAAATATTCATTATGTGTACTTTTGTATGACAGTGTCACTGCTCTCTGATGTTGATGAGCTTGAACCTACAGGAGTTTGTGATGGAACGCCAAAACACCCACAACTGCGCATATGTGCACAAGTGATCCCACGATGGGAAGGTGTCAATTTGTAAAAATCACCCAATTGCAAAGCAGGTTGATTTTGTCGTTTATACATACTCAACATAGTAGTGTTCCACCGTGCCCCAAAACAATTTTGATGCTTATTACCAGAACACGCAAACAACGTGGTACAATTATATGACCCGTGGCTAATAATGCTGATATGACCTTCTTCAATTGTATAAAAAGACATTTGAAATATTTGACGTTGAACGTCTCTACATTTGAAGTTGGGTTGATCACCAAAAGACAGTAAAGATTTCACTTGCCAAAAATGACATAACATTAGCAAGCTACGCAGAAGCAATGTCCCATTAAGTGTTAAAATTGAAAACGGTCCTGAGGAAACAAGAGAGTCCTGATACATAAAGTCTCTCATCGAATCGTGAACTGCATGCACTTTGCGGGGCTTTCGATGTGGCAAAACAAGTTCATCCAAGTACATTCTCATGGAGGTTTGATAGGACCGTGGTAAACGCAAAATTTGTGAAGTATCTTTTTTTTCGTCTGTGTCCTTGCAACAAAGCATGCTGCAGCAGGTTAGATTTGACCTGTGTGCTTAAAACAGTATATTAGTATCTATGTAAAAATATAAGAATATATGCTAGAAGTCAAAATGCGATTAACCTGATTGCCTCTTCATCTTCGGAAGAAAAGAGAAAACACGAAGTAAAATAACAAGGATTATTAGCCCTAAAATAAAAAACAATAGTGGTTTCAAATACCCTAGGATTCCAAACGCATTTCCTAGTCCACTAAAAATACCTTTACCAGTAGTTTGTAGGCTGGTGCCTATTTTTGACAAAAAATTACCTGTCATTGGCCAAAAAGTTTTCAGTGATTCACCTAGTGTAGTTAACCACTGGGGAAAATCACCCGGGTGTAAATCAACACGTAGTAATTCACTGTGAGCTCTCTGTAGGAGTGTATGCACCATATCATGTGTGAACCCTATAGTTATCTTCATTTTCTTTAAATGTGCCAAATAGGCTGTCACGTGAGGAAGTCTCAGTGTGATAATTGGTACCTGGAAATGTACGGCAGATGTAAGTGTCTTATGTAACAGAGGTGGAATAAAGGTAGTACCAAAACACTGTATACTCTTATTAACTGTGACAAGTGATGCCTGAAAAGGAGGTATATAGCAACCCTCTTCTGTAGACAATACTATGTAACTCCCATTATCTAGACTGTGAATTAATGTAAAAGGAGTTTGAATTGGTGTTGCGGTTATTGGGCAGTTGCTACCTTGCATTTGATCATTGCAAGGTATGTGCTGTATGATGTCGTCACATACTAAATAACCTTTATCAACACATCGTATAGTGCTGATGAAAAATTCACGATCACATTTCACAGACATGTATTGAAATGGTTGAGCAACCTGCACCCTTGCAAATAAGAACCTGTGTGTGTTAAGTGTCCAAAATTAAGCAGTTCCCAATTTGTTGTATAAACATCTCCTGGAATAAATAATTCGTAGTATAGAAAAACTTCCCATAAAGAGTCATCGGGGTTATGAACCTGTCTGTGGTTTCTTTCTCGTATGTCATAAACTGTGGTTTGTGAAACATATGCTAGGATCTCAGATTCTTTCGGACTTAAATTGAGATTCTGTGTGATCCAAGTGAGATTTAAAAGTGATATGTCATCCTTTTGACTTTGCAATATTAACCTTATAGAAGTGATGTGATTAAGAATAACCAAAGCTTTGATTTCCTCAGATAACACTGTACAGTAATGTCTGAAATTGTGTATGAAGCAAATGTTATCAGATGATCCCTTAACACCAAAATACCTCTCCTTAATTCTTCATCATTTGAGTCAGAGATTTGGCTTACAGTATAACAGAAACAGAATCACTCAGCAGGTGTCCTGTGGTTATAAGAATATCATCGTTAGTAAGCAATTTCCTTGTAGATGATTTACTTGAAACCTTACATTCATTCATGAAATATGTATCATTTTCATAATACACTATGGTATTAATTGTCGCATTTGTACCCCACATGCCTCTGAGTAGGGCATGTTAACAATATTATGTGTGGTGCATGTGTCATATTCACAGGGTTTATCACCTGGAGCTATTTGTACATTCATCAAATCGCTCATTGCCCTGATTACCGTGTCTACATTAATATGTAAACTATCATTGAGACATTTCTGGAACAGGGAGTAGACTTTATAATTAGGTTTCATAATCATTATTCGCTCCACACACCAAAAGCCTCGTAACTCAGAAAAATGTAAAAATCCTTGATCAATCATTTTCGGTTGCCATTTAAAATAGCCTTCCGTGAGATTGTAATAAAAAGAACAGGGTGTACACCCGTAATTGAATACTGTATTGTCTTTATCACAGATTCCTTCATTGATTAATCTCTGCAATGTGATACCACATGCATTCTTGAAACCTTTACATGAATGGCTGTAGTATGTAGTATTGGTAAATGTTGCAAAGCGTGGTTGAGTGCAAGTGTCCCATGCTGTAGGTTCACGAAACAACATACCATCACCTTTTATATTCCATTCTTTCGGAAGTGCTGCTGTCTGTAGCTGTCCAGTTTTCGCATCTTCCATCACATCTTGAAGTTTGAGTAACAGTTCATCAGCGGTTGTTGATGGGTCCCACCATTCTGAGTAAATACTGTCTGAGCAAAAAACAGCAGAATTATAGGCTCTTACCCCTCCAGGTATTCTGTACTCTTCTTCTTCAGCACCTTCCCAGAATGACACTCTTGGATCAGTCTGTCCGTTGGGAACAAATCCTTTCTGAGTATTCTGTATTTAGATAGAAAATAGGGTATTGCTTATACCTTATATGGTATAATATATATACATGGTTACACCAGGCCGAGGGCAATGAATAGCTTTCAGCTCCTTCGTTGGCCATTTACGTGTTCCTTGAAAGTCAATGAAATAGCAATGTCCAAATTCAGCATAACAACGTTGTTCACGGTAGCTTTGCTGCTTCCAATGGTCATGCAGGGGTAGATCATATTTCAGGCTCGTAGATTGTAGCTGTTGCATCTGGGCATTCAGATATTGTGTCACCACCTTCCTTCCTTCTGGCGTAGTTATACCAGCCTCTTTAGCTAGCACAGTTGAATCAAACAGCACAACCTGTGAAATCCCCAAAGTCTTTCGTTTCTGGATGATAGGTTTAGGAAACGGCTTCCAATACACACCTTGAGGTATACCCACCGACTATACCTCCACCGGTTTCAAATCGTAGTGAAGTCCTCGTTTCATGGTTCTGGAGTCTGGTGTGGTAATACCGTGTGCAGCTGTACGTTGCCAGTTGATGATCTCGCCTTCTTGTTTAGTCACAAAATGCCATTGTAACCTGAAAATAACGCTGGCGGATATTGCTAGAAAAGCAAAACAGATTGAGAGACACAAAATAGTCTTAAACAGTCATTTCTTCGTGATTACCTTAGCCATTGTTTGATAGGCCTTCCGGTAAATATTGCGTTGATCGGGTATGGCAGGTAACACATATATATGTCTTTGGTCACGGTCAGGGAAGTCAGCTTCAGCTTGTTGGACCTCACCTGTGTGATTAGTTTCCACATCCTGTGGTCGTGCAGTCTGTGCTCCGAGAGACTGCAGCTCCATCGAAGTCTGTGCTAGATATGGTGTCTCCTCCATCTTTTACAGTTTTTTCACTGCAGTGAGCTGTGGGTTTAAGATTGTCTATACTCACAGTCCTTCCTTTGCCTTTAGTATCTTGGATAACAAAGGTACGCTCGTTTAACTTTTTCAGTATCGTGGTTGGTTTCTTCCACTTAGGCCGCAACGGCTTTACCTTAGTAACTGTCTCCTGGACCAAATGTCCAATCTGCGGCGTCCAAGCTTTAGGATTACGTGGTGTGTGGGCTGTATGGGAAAAAGAATCCCTCAATTCTTGTACAATTAATATTTGTTCGAGTCTCCCTGGGACAGAAATAGAATAATCATTAAACTGTGTATTCATAGGAGTACCATATAACAGTTCATGTGGTGTTTTACCAGTTGTTGTGTTAGGAATATTATTTAGACCAATTTGGACCGTAACCAAAAGTGGGTACCACTGTGTAGGACGATTAGATAGCATTTTGGTTAAAAGTCGTTTCACCTCGTAATTTCGGCGTTCGACCATTCCTGACGATTGAGGATGGGACGGCGAGCTGTAGGCCCACTCAATACCTAATATTGCGGCCCATTCCTTGGTTTCTGTTGCTGTGAAAGCAGGTCCACCATCGGAATGAAAGGCCTTGGGTTAGCTACGCTTACTAAGGAGTTGAGACAATTAATCGTAGAGCTAGCTGTCGTACTACGAACGGGGTATAACCACGTAAACCTTGTACAAGCATCAACACAAACCAAAACATGTTTGTAGGAATGTGATGTAGGTAATGGTCCAATATGATCTAAATATATTAAATCAAACGGCTTGCTCGGTATTGCATTAATAATAAATGGTGGTGTCAGATGATTAGGACTGTTTACCAACTGACATGGTTTACAGTTTCTTAAAACTGACTTAACCGTTTTTCTCTTATTCGGCCACCAATATTTGTGTTTCAGTGTCAACAAAACATTTTCTCTCCCTAGGTGAGGGTGTCCCACACTGTCATGTGCTTGCGTAGCTATCTGCATTCTGCTTGCTACAATGAATTCATTAGTATCAATTACAACCATGCAATTATTGTCGATCTGTTTAAATGAGTATTTTTTAGGATAACCAGGTGGATTAGGCCTGGTAGTATCCAGACAAGCATACAACTCTGCATCGAGACTGGCTGACTTTGACTTTGCCCTTGTCAACACTTTGTTAACGGCAAATTTTTGACTTACAGTTTGCGCGAGACTATCTGCAAACTGGTTACCCATAGTATGAACCGCGCTGGCTCATGTACACTGGCGACACACTTTATTCGAGCTTGGCTAGTCCCACGAATTCGGGTATACCCGGGTGTATTGAGGTTTGTGACTGTTTTCTGCCCGAGTGCATTGAGGTATTTTCCAAGCAGGGATTGAAGCATTTTATTCCCGCTGGCTGCAATACTGCACAGTATATATATATATACTGCATTATAATTCATGAATTTATGCCATCTGGTAGACACGCGAAGCATTGCAGCCTATTAAATCCTAATCATTATCATTTAACAGATCAGCCGCCCGTCAGCCAGGCATGAACCCAGGCTGGGAAGGCAAACGCAACGGGGCTTGTTAGAGGTGAGGAGCGGCGCATTCCAGGTATCTGCCAGGTACATACTGGGTATTTGCTCGAATAAAGTGTGTCGGTGCAGTACAATTTCAATATCAGGCTTTTGATCAAAATAGGCCGCAATAGCCTTCCACTTAGCAATGTGCGTTAGTGGTTTTCTTTTGGCATTCAAAATCCATTTGATTTCCATATTGGGAGATCCTGCAGTGCTGACCGTGCTAAGCATGCGGAATCTGTAACTATAAGTACATGTCCTTAAATAACCTGGGCTCGATGCCAAACTTTCTTCTCCCAAGTAATGCCTCGTGATAAGTTATATCCTGCACTAAGCAGAAACACAAATCGCGATATTTTACTTTTAGACTCACGTATTCACACCCTGAGATGCAAGGGTATTGTGAGATTATTATAAAGAAAGGTCACTCAGAGTTTGTATAAGATAAGGCTTGTTGTTTATTGTATTACAACAAAAATAACCAGAAATATCACAAGCAAAATTGCAAAGATAACAAGCTAACTTTATGAGCTAACAGCTAACAGTAACAATCCATTTCTAACTATGCAGAGATTATTTAGTTAGTATGCCTGTCATACTCACGAACCCAAAGATATTATGATAGGTCACGACAGTCTCAGCTAGGTCTCGTCTCAGTGTGGTTTCCCACTTCGGTTCTAATCAATAAGGTGTCACGCTGACTTATATTGTGTCTATTGTTTACTGCGTACGTGACGGACGTGTGATATGTGACAATCTTCTGTGGCTACTGACGTGTGTTACTAGCATTTACAGTTTGACCACAGCGTGTTTACTTGATCCACTTCTGCTTTTATGCGTAAGTCCCTGTGTACCAACGAAATGTTTCAACACTACATCCTTGCCACTTCTCAGCAATTCTAATGACCTGATATTATACCTGAGGCAAAAAATAGCTAACAGTCTAACAGTATACTCTAAGCTGTACTAAGACATATGTACCTGTAACCTATAATAATATGCTATATATGTCATAAGCTACTTGTACTCCATAACAGCTGTAAGAATTGAAGGGCCCAAGCAAAGCCCCCACCTCTATACACACACACTGCAGCCCCACCTCTATACACATAAACACACTGTGTTTGTGTGTATAGAGGTGGGCCCTGCAGTGTGTTTGTGTATATATAGGTGGGCCCTGCACACTGCAGCCCCCACCGCTATACACACCAACACACACTGCTGCCCCCACCTCTATATACACACACAAACACACTCTGCATGGCCCACAACTGTATATAGAAACACACACTGCAGCCCCCACCTCTATATATACACACACACTGCTGCTCTCAGCATTATATACACACACTGCAGGGCCCACATCTGTATACAGAAACACACAATGCAGCCCCCACCTCTATTCACACACACTCTGCAGAGCCCACATCTGTATACAAAAACACACACTGCTGCCCCCACCTCTATACACACAAACACACACTGCTGTCCCCACCTCATATACATATACACACACACACACTCTGCAGGGCCCACATCTGTATACAGAAACACACACTGCAGCCCCCACCTCTATACACACACACTCTGCAGGGCCCACATCTGTATAAAGAAACACACACTGCAGCCCCCACCTCTATACACACACGCACTCTCCAGGTCCCACATCTGTATACAGAAACACACACTGCAGCCCCCACCTCTATACACACACACACACTCTCCAGGGCCCACATCTGTATACAGAAACACACACTGCAGCCCCCACCTCTATACACACACACACACTCTCCAGGGCCTACATCTGTATACAGAAACACACAACCAGGGTTGCCACCTTCTATTGAAGGCTAACCCAGAGATAACAAAAAATTTATAGATCTTTTTATTATATATTTATTTATCTTGCCTTTGGCTGTAACCTCCCCTCCAAATTCCGTCAACATGGCTGCGCAACATCACGTAATGCCCATTGCCATAACAACAAGACGCTCCGTGACGTCACGCGGCATCAAGTTGACATGACAACGGGATGCATTATGGCGCAGAGGCATCAGGTGATGCCACATTGTCATGGCAACATGTCACTGCCTGACGTCAGTGTCTCGTTGTCATAGCAACGGGATGCGTCATGTGATGTAATTTGTTTTTAAAAATTATCTATAAATGTGTCCCTACGGGAGAGAGGGGGGGGGGCAGAGAGGAAGGGGGTAAACGCTTGTTTTACGAAGCCCTCCACCCCCTTTTCCTTTGTTTTTTCCCTCCCCCCCCTTTTTATTGATATTGTATAGTCCTGTTTGATGAGTTGTACTCTCCATAGCCTACATTGGGGCAGTTGCTTGTTGTATGATCTTTTGTTCATTCAATACATTTTCTATTGGCATTTGACCATTGGCTGATTTTCCTTTATATTGTGTGCTGGGAACATATATATATATATATATATACACACATATACATACAGTACATACATAATAATAATAATAGCATGTTCTTCTATAGCTCTGCTAGTTTTACGTAGCACTTTACAGAGACATTTTGCAGGCACAGTCCCTACCCTGTGGAGCTTACAATCTATGTTTTTGGTGCCTGAGGCAAAGGGAGATAAAGTGGCTTGCCCAAGGTCACAAGGAGCCGACACCGGGAATTCAACCAGATTCCCCTGCAAACCCAGTGGCAGTCAGTGTCTTTACTCACTGAGCCACTCCTTCTCCCTATACATATATATACACACACACACACACACACACACACACACACACACACACACACACACACACACACACACACACACACACACACACACACACACACACACACACACACACACACAAACACGACACCCAGAGAACACACTCAGGACACACAGGATACACCCAGGACACACACAGGACGTACATCCCTCCATTCGCTCACCCCCTCCCCCATATACCTCCATCCTCTCTCCCCCCCATATCCCTCCATACTCTCTCCCCCCCATAGCATGGGGAGAGAGGAGTGAGAGAGAGGGGGGGTGGAGAGAGAGGTGAGAGAGAGGAGTGAGAGAGAGGGGGGAGGGAGGAGTGTGAGAGAGAGGTGGGAGAGAGGAGTGTGAGAGAGAGGGTGATAGGGACACTGGAAGAGGAGAGATTGTGAGAGCACCCCCTGGAGGATTGAGGGGGCCTGTTTGAGGCCTGTGGAGGGGGCCTGCCGAGCTGACTGCTGATAGGTGCCCATGGAGGTGCCTGTCGGAAACTTCCCTTCTACCAGTCTGCAGCATGCTGCCTGGACAGGCATCTCAATGGACACCTTCCAACAGGCCACCTCTGCGGATCAGGACAGATTAGTTTTGCTGACAGGGGTCTGGCACCTTTCCCATTACTCATTGGGCCCAGGACAAGAGGCCCTGCACACAGGACACACACAGGCAGCATACACACATCTCTATCCCCCCATGCTCTGTGTCTCTCTACCCCCAAGCTTTCTCTCTCTCTCCCCGTGCTGTTCTCTCTCTCTCTCCCCATGCTGTCTCTATTTCACTCCTTGCCTAGTATATAGTTTAGTGGGTGGCATAATAACCTGTATAGTTCTGCTACATGGTAAATTAGGTCAGTAGGAGAGGGTTAAAATGAAAATAATAAAACTTTAATTCGTCCAAGCTGAGTAGGACGGATAAGGGAAAACGCAAAGCGCGCAAAGACAAAGGGGCGGCTTCCACCCACAGCGGTGAGGATTCGTTTGCAGTCGAAACTAGCTCCCTTTACACACACCTGCACAGGAGAACACAGAGAGACATAGGTAACAGGAAGTATGTGGATATGTTTAAGCTGTCTGTAAAGGGGCGAGCAGAGATGAAACGTGCGCGAGAGGCGGGCGGAAAAGGGCAGGTAGTGAGGAATAATGCGAACTGGGTTATGGGTTTCATTGTATTCGGGGACTGTTTCCTTTCAAAACATCCCAAGGAATTGCATAATGTGATGAAATACATGAGTGTGATACAGAACATACATGACGAACACGGGGGATCAGTGTGGCGAGATTATGATGAGCAGTTCAGGCACAGGTGGCAGGGAGATACACGGTTGAGTCTGGGGAAGATGGACATGGAATTGTGGATGAAGCTAGTGGGAAACACGAGCCAGGGGGGTAACGCGCCCTTTCGCAAGGGGCCGGGCGGTCGGCCCGGGAGTCATTCAGCAAGCAGAGGCAGCAACGGGGAGTGCTGGGCGTTTAACGATAAATACTGCAGACAGGGGGGGGGGGGGAGTTGCAAGTTCAAACGTGTGTAGCCAATGCGGGGGTAGCCACCCCATTAAGAAATGCTTCAAACCCCGGGGCAACCACAGCCAGGGGAGAGGAAGGGAGGCACCTAACCACAGGCCCCAACACCGTTCAGCCTTAGCGGGCTGAGCTATTGGTTAAGGGGGTACCCCGACCAGGAGAAAGCAAGGTTCCTGGAAGGGGGATTTAGAAAGGGGTTTCACATACCAGTGGGGGGGGGAGGGGGGGTGGTACAAGCTAGGGATGTTAGCCGGAACTTGAAATCCGCTGCAACACACAGACACATAGTTAAAGGAAAAATAGAGAAAGAGATAAAATTGGGGCGTATGGCAGGCCCATTCGCATCCCCCCCCTATCGCCCAGTTAATTATTTCCCCGCTGGGTGTAGTGCCAAAAAAGGAACCGGGCAAATTCAGGCTAATACAACACCTGTCATACCCAAGGGGGGGGGGGTCTGTGAATGATGCCATAGACCCGGAGCTATGCCGGGTACAATACCAATCATTTGACACCGCCATAGGGATAATTAAAACATGTGGGGAGGGAGCACTATTGGCAAAAATCAACATAGAATTAGCCTTCCGGCTGTTACCTTTGGCCCCCAGCAGCTTCAGATTCACAGGGTGTAAATTTGAGGGTGCGTATTACATTGATAAATGTCTCCCCATGGGTTGTGCCATTTCATGCGCCTACTTTGAGGCTTTTAGTACTTTCTTGCATTGGTGCATAATCAGTCAGATGGGGACTAGCACAGTTGCGCACTATCTGGATGACTTCCTGCTGGTGGGTCCCCCGGGTTCACTGCAGTGCAACAGTTTGCTGGAGAGTACTAAGGGGATCATGAGGGAATTGGGGGTTCCCATAGCAGAGGGGAAAACTGAGGGCACAACAGAAATTCTGTCATTCCTCAGTATAGAGATTGACACGCTTGCGAGGGAATCACGCTTACCCGCAGACAAGGTTAGGAAGCTTAGAATGAGCCTAGGTCAGGTCAGGGAGGCCAGGAAGGTGACCCTGAAACAAATGCAGTCACTGCTGGGTCTGCTAAACTTCACCTGCAGAGTAATCCCCATGGGCAGGATATTTAACCGCAGGTTGGAAAGGGCCACTGCGGGGGTAAAAAAGCCCCAACACCATATCCGAATCACCAAGGAGCTTAGGGCAGATCTGGAGATATGGGGGTTTTTTCTCAGGGAGTTTAATGGGAGAAGGCTGTGGGTCACGGACGGCGAGACCAGCGACGCACTGCAATTATTCACTGACGCATCCGGGGGGCACGGGTTCGGGGCATACTTTAGAGGGGAGTGGTGTGCGGGGCCATGGCCAGCTGACTGGGTGGAGACAGGGCTAACTAAGAACATGGCTTTCCTGGAGTTGTTCACCATTGTAGTAGCGGTAGAGCTATGGGCCAAGGAGTTAGCGAACAAGCACATAATATTCTGGTCAGACAATTTGGGGGTAGTGGAGGCAGTGAATGGCCTATCGGCTACGTCACCACCAGTGATAAGGTTGTTGCGCAGGCTGGTCCTGCAGTGCATGCAAGGGAACATAAACGTTAAGGCAAAGCACATCCCCGGGAAGCTTAATGTAATTGCACACACGCTATCCCGCTTTAACTGGCCTGCATTTAGGAGAGCAGCCCCAGACGCCCAGGCAAGAGGTTTGACCTGCCCAAATTATCTATACCAGCTAGGGCAGAGGGAGTGATGGCTTTGGTGCAGCAATCGCTAGCCCCCCGCACCTGGAAGACGTATAACAACGCATGGCGGCAATGGCGCAGTTTCAGGAAGACCTCCAAGGGGAGTGGTAAGGTTAGCAGAACCCATCAGCTAATCAATTTTTACTTATCCAGAAGCGGACGGGCATGTCAAGGGGTAAGGCGGGCGGTACGCTAGCGGGTATTGCCTTTTTCCTGAAGTTGGGGGGGAAGACAGACATCACCAAGGATTTTCTCCTCAGGCGAATACTGATCGGGTGGGGCAGAGGGGAGCGCAAGCGGGGAGATAAGAGGGAGCCGGTAACGGTGGAGAGGTTACAGAGCTTGAACCAGGCAGCAGAGTCAGTATGCGCAGGACCGTTCGAAATAAATTTATTTAAAGCGGCTTTCACGTTTGCCTTTTTTGGAGCCTTTAGAGTAGGGGAACTTGTAGCAGCGTCAAAAACTAGCAGGGACACTGGCCTTTTGCTAGGAAATGTGATTATAGGGGAGGAGACAGTGGCATGCCGCATACATAGGTCAAAAACTGACCAAGCAGGGAAAGGGTGCCTGGGTGCACCTGAGACGGCACGAGAATAGGAACGTGTGCCCGTTGAGGGCGGCAAAGCGCTACGCCAGGCAGCGATCGCAAGGGGGCGAGGTTTTCCTGACACATAAAGATACAACTCCCCTAACTAAGTTTCAGTTTAACACGATTTTTAAGCGTTGCCTGGAGACAGGGGCATAGATGCCACCAATTTTGGGACCCACTCGTTTTGGATTGGGGCAGCAACGGTAGCCTCCGAGCAGGGGCTGCCGATAGCACAGATTAAGGAATTGGGTAGGTGGAAGTCAAACGCATACAAAGGGTACATTAGGTCCCAGCAGGGGCGCAAGTAGATGATCGTGCAGTTTTCTAACATGTTTTCTGTCTTCACAGTGGGCGATGCAGGCGCAGCGCGGGATGTCTGGCTGATTGGTCATTCTTTCATGTACTGGGCCCGGGAGCGGGCGGCGAGCACGCTGGGTCTGCAGTTGGGAATCCCACAGGAGAGCATGAAAATACGATGGCTGGGTAAGAGAGGAATGTGCTGGAGAGATTTGGTGCCAACCACCACAAGCGCGCTAGCAGTTTACGGCAGAAAGCCCCACGTGATAATAATCCACCTGGGCGGGAAGGATATGGTGGCCACCAAGTCTTTAGACTTAATCCTCCAGATACACACCGACTGCGCCAGACTTAAAGCCCTCTGGAGCAACACAGTCATTATTTGGTCAGAGATCATACCTCGGCTGGTATGGAGGGGGGCGCGCAACTGGGTGGGCATCGAGAAGGCAGGGCGAGAAGTCAACAGAGACATCCGTAAGTTCATGCTCTCTTGTGGGGGGCTGACTGTGAACCATGGGGAATTCGAAGACAGGGGGCGCAGTCGGCACAGGAGGGACGGGGTGCACCTGACGGACGAGGGCCTGGATAATTTTTTTTTTTTTTCCAACTTTTTATTTTCTTCATTTTTCAAGCATACAGCAGTGTGAAGACATATTTTGACTCTTATTAGCTGAATCTGCCACATGTACTTACTCATACGGATACACATTGAACGTAGACTCGGGGGGGGGGAGGTGGCACACTAGGGAAGACACATGTGGGGGGAGTGACACAGTGGGGGAGCATAGGTGGGGTAGGGGGAGTAGGTAGGGGGTTGACCCTTATTCCACAGCTTCTGGCGTCGCGTAGGCCCTGTCCGGCTCGCATTGTGCAACCCTGTGTTGGGCGTTTCCATCCGCGTCAACTCTATCTTTTGTATATGGGGCTCTTACCTACTGTACTAGCCTCTGGTACGCGTTATAGGAGAACTCACCTTCCACTATTACAGCCAGATGGTGGCATTGCTCACCCCTACAATGTCAGTCTGTGCCAGCCAGGGGAACCAGACTTTTGAAAATTTGAGCCAGTGTCATTGACCAAGCTTGTCAATTTCTCCAACTGGCAGACGAACCAAATTCTGTTCCGAATCTTTTCTAACGATGGGGTTGTGTTTTGCTTCCACAATGCTGCCGTCTCACACCTCACCGCTGTCGCAAAATGGGCGACCAATTTGTTTCCTGCTCTCGACAGACCCTCTAGTGGCCTATTTAGAAGAAATAGCCAAGGATCTAGAGGAATTTCGAGGCCCAAGATCCTCTTCAGCCAACTCTGAACCTGTTCCCATATTGGGCGTAGTCGAGGACAAGACCACAGCATGTGCAGCAGGTCTCCGGGCTCTCCACATTGTCTAGGGCACAAGGGGGAGTAACCCGTGACAAATTTAGATAACCTAACTGGAGTGAGATACCACCTCATTAACACCTTATATGAGTTCTCCTTTAATGTCGTACAGATCGAGGTTTTTGCTGTCGCCTCAGGTATGTCTGTCCAGTCCTCATCCTCTAATGCCTCCCCTAAGTCTCTCTCCCATTGGGTCATGTAGTCGAGTCGATCACTTCCTTGTACAGTCTAGACGTAAGTCCTGGTGTGTTGTGCCCACGTGCACAGAGCGTTTCGAAATTCGTCACTTTAGGACGGTTCTTGTATTTGGTATAAAATGCCCGGATCTGGAGGTATCTAAAGAATTCTGTGTTGGGGATGCCTTTGTCGGCCTGAATTTGTGTGAATGTTTGAATAGTGCTAGTGCCTTCCAGATCCCTCAGCCTCCCGTACCCACTTTGCTTCCAGAGTATAAAGTGTCCCTCGTCCAGCCCCAGAGCAAAATCAGGGTTACCTAATAATGGTGTCATCAGCGAGTTCCGCTTGGTTAAGGCGCATTTAAATTTGGTGGCTTCCCAAACTGAGAGTGAGGTAGTTATTGAGGACAGCGGTCTCGAGATTTTCTTTAGCCTAATTTTTGGGTACCAAATCAGGTTCTGAATGTCCAATGGGGCACACAGTTCACTCTCCAGCTCCACCCATCTACGCCGTTTTGGATCTGTGTGCCATTTGATAATTTGGCTCAATTGTGCCGCTCTGTAATACGAGAACAAGCAAGGTACCGCCAGTCCACCTGCTGTTTTGGGTTTTATCAGTGTTGTTGCTGGTATCCTAGCTTTCTTATTGTTCCAAATAAATTTAAAGATCTGGGCCTGTAAGTCACTTATATCCGTTCTATCTATGGGTATGGGGAGTGTCTGAAAAAGGTATAATAGTCTGGGCAGAAGGTTCATTTTAACGCTGTAAATTCTTCCAATCCAGGAGATACCGTATGTCGCCCATTCCTTCAGCTCCCTTCTCAAAGATTGTAAGAGTTTGGGGTAGTTTGCTTTATATAGCAATTTAACCTCCTTTGTGAGATGAACTCCCAGATATTTAATCATCTTGGGTTGCCAATTTAAATTGAAGTTAATCTCTATTAGTTTTTCGGTAGTTTTAGGGAGGTTCAGGTTCAGCGCCTCCGATTTTGATTGGTTGATTTTAAACCCTGAAATCGAATTGAATTTATCCAGGATGTCAAAGAGGTTGGGTAGGGAGACCAGGGGCTTTGACAATGTCAGGATAACATCGTCCGCGTATAACGCGGTTTTGTACTCCTGAGATTGAATTTGGATTCCTGTGATGTCTTTATTAGTGCGAATATGTTTTGCTAGTGGTTCCATGCATAGGGCGAACAACAGTGGCGAAAGTGGGCAGCCCTGTCTTGTACCACTTTTAATTTGCAGCGAGTCTGACGGGTACCCCTGATGGATTACCCGCGCTGTTGGATTAGTGTACAGCGCTTTGATTGCCGATGTTACCGTGTCCCCCATTCCAAATGCTGCAAGCGTGGCATCCAGGTAGGGCCAGTCGATTCTGTCAAAGGCTTTTTCCGCGTCTAAGCTTACTATCATTCCCGAGATCTTGTTGGCATTTATATAGTCTATAGTATCAATTATCCTTCTAGTATTATCGGCTGCTTGCCTACCTGCGATGAAGCCAACTTGATCTGGGTGAATCAGCCTAGGCAGAATCGAACTCAATCTATTGGCCAATAATTTGGAATAAATTTTAATATCTGAGTTAATCAAAGATATCGGCCGATAGCTTGGGCAATTGGTAGGATCTTTGCCCTGCTTATGAATCACTGAGATGGACGCCTGCAACATCATGTCTGAGAAGGAGCCCCCTGTTAGAATATGGTTGAACATCCTCAGTAAGTCTGGGGACAGGATTCCTATATATTTTTTATAGTACAAATTAGAAAATCCGTCTGGGCCTGGAGCCTTTGCAGGTTTAAGGTTAGCAACTACTTCTTGTAGTTCCTCCGCTGTAAACTCCGTTCCAAGGAACTCCCGCTCCAACCTTGTTAGTTTTGGCAGCTCTGCTTCGGCTAAAAATTCGCCTAAAACCTTACTTGTTTTAGCGTTGTGTCTTACCTTCTGGCCATCATATAACCCAGCGTAGTAAGCTCTAAACTCCTCAACTATGTGTTTGGGATTGGCTGTTAACTCTCCCGTTCTAGTCTTAATCGCATGGATTGTGTAGTTGTGTTGTTTGTTGCGAATTTTCCTAGCTAGCATGGTATCTGGCTTGTTCGATTTTTCAATTTTTTTTCTCTTTGTCCAACTCAATGCTTTCTCAGCCTGGGAAGTGAGGAGGAGGTTAAGTTCTATTCTTATGCCCTTCAACTCCTTCAATATATCGGCTCTACACAATTGGGTATGCAGGATAGAGAGCTCATGGAGCCTCTCCCTTAGCAGCTTTGTTTTAGCTTCCCTTGCCTTTTTCCTACCCGCTGCTATATTAATCAAGACCCCTCGCATTGTGGCCTTGTGAGCCTCCCACAAGGTGACGTGGGACTCCACACTGCCGGTGTTAGTTTTAAAGAATTGTGAGATCTCATCTTTTATTTGTTCCGCGATCTCTGGGATCTTGAGTAAAGACTCATTTAGTTTCCAATTTACTCCCGGGTTGGCCAGTTTGATCTGGGAGCACCTCAGCTCAATTGGTGCGTGATCTGATAATGAAATATCATGGATTCCTGAGTAGGTGATCTGGGGGACCAATCTAGTTGACACCAAAAAGTAATCGATCCTGCTGTAGCTGTCATGTGGGTGGGAGTAGAATGTGTAACTCCGCTCCCCAGGGTGTTGTTCCCTCCATATGTCCACCAATTGATTCTCTCTGATCCCCTGTCGGAGAGCTGTGACCCCTTCCGCTCTGTCTCTATGTCTCGTCTGTGTTCTGTCCATGTGCGGGTCTAGTCGTTTATTAAAGTCCCCTGCAAGCACTATACTGCCCTCCGCCACCCTATTCAGGACTGCGAAGAAAGATCGGAAGAACTGTGGGCCATTCTCACATGGGGCATAAACCGATGCCAAGGTCAGACTACTATTTTGTATTTTCCCTATCAGAATAAGGTATCTGCCCTCCACATCCCTTTTAACTTTATCTATTTTGAATGGGAAACTATTATGTAGTAGTATAGCTACCCCTTTTTTTTTCTCCCTTGCTGATGCTAGATAAAACTGTCGGTAATGGGCATCTAAAAACCTGGGGTTGTGTCTAGCTCTAAAGTGGGTTTCCTGCAGAAACAAAACATCTATCTTTTTTTTCTTGTATTCAGAAAAAGCTATTTTCCGCTTCTGCAGGCTGTTGAAGCCTTTCACATTTTGAGATAACCAATTTACAGGCATTGTGATGTGTGGATAGGTCTGCTTACCCCATTCTGTGCACTGGTACGAGTGACCTTGCCGGTCGGTGGCTGATTCGCTGCTGGTCCTCGTAGCTCCAGCCGGTCTAGTGATCGGCCCATGTGGGGGGTCAGGACAGGAGGGGGGGGGGGGGGAGACACTCACGAATACATACCAGGGAGACAGAACAACAGATAATACAACCAACATCATAAACATCATAAACAACAACTGTCTTGAGCTCTTTCTAGACCTTGCAGATCTGAGCTCATGAGCCCGGGGACCCCGTGACCTTGCCACCACCGCACAGTTTATCCTTGCAAGACCCCGATGTTCCCTGATCAGTGGGGTAGGCCCATGCCTACTGCCAGGAGAGCTGGGCTGCCGCCCATCACCCTGCGCTCTCGATCATTATGATGTTCAAAACTAAATACTCCTATTGTGTGTACACTTGTGTAGTCCTTACACCCAGCTAATCTGGTAAACCCCAACTTTATGCCCTATTCCCAAACTTACCACCTTGTGTGGGTGAACTGGCTTGCTGCGCTATCCATTTTTTAATCTAATGTTTGACTAGCTACCCTCCTTTTTCCCCCCTGCTATTTTTATCCTTCAACCGTTCCCTCGGATTCCCTACTCTTCCCCCCCTTCTGCTCTCATCCCTCCTTACCCTCCCTCCTCTTTCTTCCTTTCTCTCCCACCCCTCGCTTCCTTTTCTTCCCCCCCTCTTCCTTTCCCTTCCCTCCCCTCCCCTCTTCCTTTCCCTTCCCTCCCTCATCCTTTTCCTCCCCCTCTCTTCCTTTCCCTCCCCCCCTCTTCCTTTCCCTCCCCACCCTCTTCCTTTTCCCCCTTGTCTTTTCCTTTCCCTCCCTCTCTCCTCCCCCCACTCATCCTTTCCCTCCCCTCCCTCTTTCTCCTCATCCTCCCCCATCCTTCCTTTCCCCCCCGCTCCCCTTTCTGTTCCCCGTCCGCTGGTTATGCTGCCTGATGCTCTTTGACGTACCCCTGTCTGTGTATTCCACCTCCCCCCTCCGCTCACTCCGCCGGTGCTCGTTCTCCTGAGTACTCTCCTGGCCCTCTTGTCCTCCCCCCCGTATCAGAGGGCCAGGTCTCTTGGCCGAGGAATTCGCGTACCTCTGCCTCGAGTCCTCACCGCTCCCCCTCTTCACTTCCTGGAGGATCTGCCGGCTACGTCATTTCCGGGCGCCAGGCCCCTGACTCTGATGTCAGTGCCTCGCGTCGTCAGACCGGGTAAGTGGGACCTCCCTCTTCCTCCTCTCCTCCTCTGCTTCCTCCCTTACCGCCCACTTATCTCAGCAGCAGTCCGTTCGCGCCTCTTGCACGCGCCTGGTGGTCCTCAGAAATGGACGCTTTCTAACCATTGTGGACCCAGAGGATATCCAGGACTTCCTTAAGTCTCTCGGAATACCCTCTCCACAAACCCAACAGCCTCCCGCAAGAGCGGCCAACAAACCCGCCTCCTCTGAGACCCCCCGTGCTTCGGAACAACTGGCGAGCCAGAAGCAACACTAGAGCCAACTAACCCCATCTCCCGCTACGGGCCGAGAGTGCCAGCTCCCCACCGAAACCTGCCTACAGCCCATACTGCCGCGGCAGACCCGCCGGGGACCGACGAGAACTTGAGGAAGGCCGCCAGAGGAACCCCCCCGAAGAGAGGCCAAGTCCACCCACCCACCTGATGTTCCTGCTACCTCCAATCTCGGCTACTGCCGCCGCAGCACCGCATTTCCAGTGGAGAAACGCCGAGACAATCAGCGACAGATCCCCCAGCCGTCTTGAACTCAGCCAAGACCCCCCCTCCACTAACCTTCATTCCCCCCACCACAACCCTTCTCTCCCCCCACTTCCCACCTCTACCCCCACCCCCCCCAACTCTCTTCCCTCCCCCCCAACCACTCCCCCCCTCGACCCACCCCCCTCCTGAATCCACGATCGCCTTTTGGGGTATGTTGCTTGCTTTATTTAGTTAATTCCGTCTCGGCGGGGGGGGGGGGGGGGGCAAGCGGGGACCGCAGCGGAGCGATGCTGCACTGGCTTCCTCACGGGGCCGCGGGAGGCTGCCTCAGATGCGCATCAGGCACAGCTCGTGGAGGGGGGGGGGGTTTCCCCGTGCACCACAGTCTGACTGGAGTCCACGGGACACTCGGAGCTCAGCTCCACCGCCTCTCCTACCTCCCGCCCCGCTCCTCCAGACGGCTCCTCCGATTTTGTGTGTGAGGCAGGGGGAGACTTCCACCGGGGGTCGGGGCTTATCTCAGCAGCAGTCCGCCCACTTATCTCAGCAGCAGTCCGTTCGCGCCTCTTGCACGCGCCTGGTGGTCCTCAGAAATGGACGCTTTCTAACCATTGTGGACCCAGAGGATATCCAGGACTTCCTTAAGTCTCTCGGAATACCCTCTCCACAAACCCAACAGCCTCCCGCAAGAGCGGCCAACAAACCCGCCTCCTCTGAGACCCCCCGTGCTTCGGAACAACTGGCGAGCCAGAAGCAACACTAGAGCCAACTAACCCCATCTCCCGCTATGGGCCGAGAGTGCCAGCTCCCCACCGAAACCTGCCTACAGCCCATACTGCCGCGGCAGACCCGCCGGGGACCGACGAGAACTTGAGGAAGGCCGCCAGGGGAACCCCCCCGAAGAGAGGCCAAGTCCACCCACCCACCTGATGTTCCTGCTACCTCCAATCTCGGCTACTGCCGCCGCAGCACCGCATTTCCAGTGGAGAAACGCCGAGACAATCAGCGACAGATCCCCCAGCCGTCTTGAACTCAGCCAAGACCCCCCCTCCACTAACCTTCATTCCCCCCACCACAACCCTTCTCTCCCCCCACTTCCCCCCTCCCCCCCCAACTCTCTTCCCTCCCCCCCAACCACTCCCCCCCTCGACCCACCCCCCTCCTGAATCCACGATCGCCTTTTGGGGTATGTTGCTTGCTTTATTTAGTTAATTCCGTCTCGGCGGGGGGGGGGGGGGGGCAAGCGGGGACCGCAGCGGAGCGATGCTGCACTGACTTCCTCACGGGGCCGCGGGAGGCTGCCTCAGATGCGCATCAGGCACAGCTCGTGGAGGGGGGGGGGGTTCCCCGTGCACCACAGTCTGACTGGAGTCCACGGGACACTCGGAGCTCAGCTCCACCGCCTCTACTACCTCCCGCCCCGCTCCTCCAGACGGCTCCTCCGATTTTGTGTGTGAGGCAGGGGGAGACTTCCACCGGGGGTCGGGGCTCACAGGAGGCCTCCCAGAGCGCCGGCAACCCCTCTCCGAATCGCAGGGAAAGGTCACGCTTATGCCCAGCTAGTCTTCGGGGTTCAGGGCTGTAAGGTTTGGGGGGGGGATTTGTTTATTTAGATGCTTAAAGGTTGGTTATTCGTTGGAGGGGCCCTGGAGCAAGTCTCTCAGGCAGCCATTCCTCTTGGCGTCACAGGAAGTCTCTTTTGTTTTATCCAAGTCGCTCCCAAACCCCGATGGTCGGTTCCTGATACTACAGGGCACCCTGTTTGGCACCCCAATCACACTTGTAAATGTCTATGCCCCCAATGACAACCAACTCCCTTTCCTAAGAACACTCCTCCAATTCCTAGAACAGCAATCCTTCTCATCTCTGATTATCGGAGGTGACTTTAACATGGTGGCCTCACACGCACTAGACAAATCGAACCCCGCCCCCACCCTCCTCCCATCCTCTCTCACTCCATACACCATCCAATCCCATAAGAAAGCTAAGAAATTTAGTGACATCATAGAGGAATACTCACTAGTGGATATGTGGAGGGCTCAGCACCAGGGTCAGAGGGACTATACCTTCTTCTCCACCCCTCATCAGTCCTACTCGAGGATCGATTACTTTCTAGGTACTAGCAACATCTTCCAGGCGTCCTCCCAGTGAAACGTAGGCCCAATCACCTAGTCCGATCATGCACCAATTGAACTTACCCTATCCATACCCTTTGTGAAAAACACCCAATACAGATGGAAATTAAATGATTCCATGTTAAACTGCCCTGACACAGAAATGGTACTCCGCCAAAAGCTATCAATGTTCTTTCAAATGAATGCAGGTTCAGTCTCCGCCCCAGCCATGCTCTGGGAGGCCCATAAAGCCTCCATTAGAGGAGACCTGATTTCAATCGCATCACACAAAAAGAAAACTAAACTCAAGCTCCAAAAAGAGATCTTAGACAAGATTACCAAGCTAGAACAGCAGCATAAAACCACGGCATCTAAAAAAACGCTTAAACAACTAAATCTAGCTAGATCTGCCCTCAAAGAGACCCAACTCGAGGAAGTAGAGAAGGCAATAAGGTGGACGAAGCAAAATTTCTTCGATAAAGGCAATAAAGCTGACAGGCTTCTAGCCTCAAAACTCAGGGGCACAAGAGTCAAATCTCAGATAGCCCGCATACAGACACGAAATGGACAGACCACATACATAGAAAAAGAGATAGCACAGGAATTTGCAGACTTTTACTCGGACCTTTACAACCTTCACCCCCCAACCCAGGACCCGGTTAGCCTTAACACTATCTCACAATACCTAGAGCAATGTAACTTGCCCACCCTATCCCAGGAAGAGGTAGAGAAGTTAAATAAAAATGTCTCCCAAGAGGAACTGTCTGAAGCCATTAAATCCCTCAAATTAGCCAAAACCCCGGGCCCAGACGGTTTCTCAAACTCTTATTATAAAATGTTCATGCCAATCCTCTCCCCATACCTATTAGATATGTACAACTCCTTCCTCCAAGGGGAACCAATCCCCGCCATGATTACAGCGGCAAATCTGGCTATAACCACAAGGAGGGTAGAGACCCGCTCCTCTGCGGCAACTATACAGTAAGATCTTGGCAAACAGGCTAAATCCAATTCTCCCGAGACTCATACTGCTGCGGCACAGTTTATTCGAGCATTTGCCCGTTCTGTGCCGCAGCAGTAGCCTGGCGCGCGCCCGAGTGTGACGGGCGCACGCCGAAGCAGCGGAAGAGCGCCCTCCGATCGGGGCGCTTTCCCTACCGCTGCCGGGTCCGCCGGGTCCCCCGGAACCCCCTGCCGCTGTCCCGCGATCGCGGGACACCAGGGCTCCCTCGGGGAGCCCCTGGACACGCGTGCAGCGGGCGCACGCTCCCGATGACGCGTGACCGCGCGTCATACCGCCGAGGGGCGGCCACGAGATTTCCCGGCTTGCGGTACCGACCACACTTCAATAAAGTGTGTCGGTAGTGTACACATAGATCAAGTAGGTTTTGTGTCAGGAAGACAGGCCTCCGACAACACCCGCAAAATCGTGGATATAATAGACCACGTGCATCTCACCGGATCCAAAGCAATGATTCTGAGCCTCGACGCTGAAAAAGCGTTCGACAGAATCAAATGGTCTTTTTTAGACCAAACACTGCTGAGGTTCGGCTTCAGTGGCCCTTTCCTAGAGGGAGTGAGAGCCCTCTATCAAAACCCAACAGCGTATGTCAAACTATCAGGCGGCTTCTCGGATCCAATAAAAATCAGGAACGGGACCAGACAGGGCTGCCCGCTTTCCCCCTTGTTATTTGCCCTAACCATTGAACCTCTTGCGGCCAAAATTAGAGCCGAAAAAAGTATCAAGGGGATCCAAATTGCAGACCGAGAGTACAAAGGCATCTGACTCAATTTGGGCAGATCTCTGACTATAAGGTCAACATAGACAAATCGGAAGCCCTAAATATCTCCCTTCCACCCCAGACGTGGAAACTTATCCAAGCCCACTACAAATACAAGTGGAGCTCCACCTATATAAAATATCTGGGGGTCAAAATTTCAAACTCGTATAACTCCCTTTATCAACACAATTACCCCCCC
>NW_027455966.1:0-27573 GCF_040206685.1 Ascaphus truei | reverse complement strand
ACAGACAGAAGGGAGCTATGAGTCTGTCCCTCCCCCGCAGGGTGACACAGTGACACAGACAGAAGGGAGCTATGTGTCTGTCCCTCCCCCCGCAGGGTGACACAGACAGAAGGGAGCTATGAGTCTGTCCCTCCCCCCGCAGGGTGACACAGTGACACAGACAGAAGGGAGCTATGAGTCTGTCCCTCCCCCCGCAGGTGACACAGTGACACAGACAGAAGGGAGCTATGAGTCTGTCCCTCCCCCCGCAGGGTGACACAGTGACACAGACAGAAGGGAGCTATGAGTCTGTCCCTCCCCCGCAGGGTGACACAGTGACACAGACAGAAGGAGCTATGAGTCTGTCCCTCCCCCGCAGGGTGACACAGTGACACAGACAGAAGGGAGCTATGAGTCTGTCCTCCCCCGCAGGGTGACACAGTGACACAGACAGAAGGGAGCTATGAGCCTGTCCCTCCCCCCGCAGGGTGACACAGTGACACAGACAGAAGGGAGCTATGAAGCCTGTCCCTCCCCCCGCAGGGTGACACAGTGACACAGACAGAAGGGAGCTATGAGTCTGTCCCTCCCCCCCACAGGGTGACACAGTGACACAGACAGAAGGGAGCTATGAGTCTGTCCCTCCCCCCTCAGGGTGACACAGTGACACAGACAGAAGGGAGCTATGAGTCTGTCCCTCCCCCGAGGGTGACACAGTGACACAGACAGAAGGGAGCTATGAGTCTGTCCCTCCCCCCGCAGGGTGACACAGTGACACAGACAGAAGGGAGCTATGAGTCTGTCCCTCCCCCCGCAGGGGGTGACACAGTGACACAGACAGAAGGGAGCTATGAGTCTGTCCCTCCCCCCGCAGGGTGACACAGTGACACAGACAGAAGGGCGCTATGAGTCTATCCCTCCCCCCGCAGGGTGACACAGTGACACAGACAGAAGGGAGCTATGTGTCTGTCCCTCCCCCCGCAGGGTGACACAGTGACACAGACAGAAGGGAGCTATGAGTCTGTCCCTCCCCCCGCAGGGGACACAGGCAGAAGGGAGCTATGAGTCTGTCCCTCCCCCCCGCAGGGTGACACAGTGACACAGACAGAAGGGAGCTATGAGTCTGTCCCTCCCCCCGCAGGGGTGACAGTGTGACACAGACAGAAGGGAGCTATGTGTCTGTCCCTCCCCCGCAGGGTGACACAGTGACACAGACAGAAGGGAGCTATGAGACTGTCCCTCCCCCCGCAGGGTGACACAGTGACACAGACAGAAGGGAGCTATGAGTGGTGGTCCCCTCCCCCCGCAGGGTGACACAGTGACACAGACAGAAGGGAGCTATGTGTCTGTCCCTCCCCCCGCAGGGTGACACAGTGACACAGACAGAAGGGAGCAATGAGACTGACCCTCCCCCGCAGGGTGACACAGTGACACAGACAGAAGGGAGCTATGAGCCTGTCCCTCCCCCCGCAGGGTGACACAGTGACACAGACAGAAGGGAGCTATGAGACTGTCCCTTCCCCCGCAGGGTGACACAGTGACACAGACAGAAGGGAGCTATGAGTCTGTCCCTCCCCCGCAGGGTGACACAGTGACACAGACAGAAGGGAGCTATGAGTCTGCCCTCCCCCGCAGGGGACACCGTGACACAGACAGAAGGGAGCTATGAGTCTGTCCCTCCCAACCGCAGGGTGACATCGTGACACAGACAGAAGGGAGCTATGAGCCTGTCCCTCCCCCCGCAGGGTGACACAGTGACACAGACAGAAGGGAGCTATGAGACTGTCCCTCCCCCCGCAGGGTGACACAGTGACACAGACAGAAGGGAGCTATGAGTCTGTCCTCCCCCCGCAGGGTGACACAGTGACACAGACAGAAGGGAGCTATGAGTCTGTCCCTCCCCCTCAGGGTGACACAGACAGAAGGGAGCTATGTGTCTGTCCCTCCCCCCGCAGGGTGACACAGTGACACAGACAGAAGGGAGCTATGAGTCTGTCCCTCCCCCCGCAGGGTGACACAGGCAGAAGGGAGCTATGAGTCTGTCCCTCCCCCCGCAGAGTGACACAGACAGAAGGGAGCTATGAGTCTGTCCCTCCCCCGCAGGGTGACACAGTGACACAGACAGAAGGGAGCTATGAGTCTGTCCCTCCCCCCGCAGGGTGACACAGTGACACAGACAGAAGGGAGTTATGAATCTGTCCCTCCCCCGCAGGGTGACACAGTGACACAGACAGAAGGGAGCTATGAGCCTGTCCCTCCCCCGCAGGATGACACAGTGACACAGACAGAAGGGAGCTATGAGACTGTCCCTCCCCCCGCAGGGTGACACAGTGACACAGACAGAAGGGAGCTATGAGCCTGTCCCTCCCCCCCGCAGGGTGACACAGTGACACAGACAGAAGGGAGTTATGAGTCTGTCCCTCCCCCCGCAGGGTGACAGTGACACAGACAGAAGGGAGCTATGAGTCTGTCCCTCCCCCCTGCAGGGTGACACAGTGACACAGACAGAAGGAGCTATGAGTCTGTCCCTCCCCCCGCAGGGTGACACAGTGACACAGACAGAAGGGAGCTATAAGTCTGTCCCTCCCCCCGCAGGGTGACACAGTGACACACACAGAAGGGAGCTATGTGTCTGTCCCTCCCCCCGAAGGGTGACACAGTGACACAGGAAGAAGGGAGCTATGAGTCTGTCCCTCCCCGCAGGGTGACACAGTGACACAGACAGAAGGGAGCTATGAGTCTGTCCCTCCCCCGCAGGGTGACACAGTGACACAGACAGAAGGGAGCTATGAGTCTGTCCCTCCCCCGCAGAGTGACACAGTGACACAGACAGAAGGGAGCTATGAGTCTGTCCCTCCCCCGCAGGATGACACTGTGACACAGACAGAAGGGAGCTATGAGTTTGTCCCTCCCCCCGCAGGGTGACACAGTGACACAGACAGAAGGGAGCTATGAGTCTGTCCCTCCCCCGCAGGGTGACACAGTGACACAGACAGAAGGGAGCTATGAGTCTGTCCCTCCCCCCGCAGGGTGACACAGTGACACAGATAGAAGGGAGCCATGTGTCTGTCCCTCCCCCCGCAGGGTGACACAGTGGACAACAGACAGAAGGGAGCTATGAGTCTGTCCCTCCCTCGCAGGGTGACACAGTGACACAGACAGAAGGGAGCTATGAGCCTGTCCCCTCCCCCCGCAGGGTGACACAGTGACACAGACAGAAGGGAGCTATGAGCCTGTCCCTCCCCCCGCAGGGTGACACAGTGACACAGACAGAAGGGAGCTATGAGCTGTCCCTCCCCCCGCAGGGTGACACAGTGACACAGACAGAAGGGAGCTATGAGTCTGTCCCTCCCCCGCAGGGTGACACAGTGACACAGACAGAAGGGAGCTATGAGTCTGTCCCTCCCCCCGCAGGGTGACACAGTGACACAGACAGAAGGGAGCTATGAGCCTGTCCCCTCCCCGCAGGGTGACACAGTGACACAGACAGAAGGGAGCTATGAGCCTGTCCCTCCCCCCGCAGGGTGACACAGTGACACAGACAGAAGGGAGCTATGAGCCTGGTCCCTCCCCCCCCCCCCCCCCGCAGGGTGACACAGTGACACAGACAGAAGGGAGCTATGAGCCTGTCCCTCCCCCCCCCCCCCCGCAGGGTGACACAGTGACACAGACAGAAGGGATCTATGAGTCTGTCCCTCCCCCCGCAGGGTGACACAGTGACACAGACAGAAGGGAGCTATGTGTCTGTCCCTCCCCCCGCAGGGTGACACAGACAGAAGGGAGCTATGAGTCTGTCCCTCCCCCCGCAGGGTGACACAGTGACACAGACAGAAGGGAGCTATGAGTCTGTCCCTCCCCCGCAGGGTGACACAGTGACACAGACAGAAGGGAGCTATGAGTCTGTCCCTCCCCCCGCAGGGTGACACAGTGACACAGACAGAAGGGAGCTATGAGCCTGTCCCTCCCCCGCAGGGTGACACAGTGACACAGACAGAAGGGAGCTATGAGTCTGTCCCCTCCCCCGCAGGGGACACAGTGACACAGACAGAAGGGAGCTATGAGCCTGTCCCTCCCCCCGCAGGGTGACACAGTGACACAGACAGAAGGGAGCTATGAGCCTGTCCCTCCCCCCGCAGGGTGACACAGTGACACAGACAGAAGGGAGCTATGAGTCTGTCCCTCCCCCCCACAGGGTGACACAGTGACACAGACAGAAGGGAGCTATGAGTCTGTCCCTCCCCCCTCAGGGTGACACAGTGACACAGACAGAAGGGAGCTATGAGTCTGTCCCTCCCCCGCAGGGTGACACAGTGACACAGACAGAAGGGAGCTATGAGTCTGTCCCTCCCCCCGCAGGGTGACACAGTGACACAGACAGAAGGGAGCTATGAGTCTGTCCCTCCCCCCCGCAGGGTGACACAGTGACACAGACAGAAGGGAGCTATGAGTCTGTCCCTCCCCCCGCAGGGTGACACAGTGACACAGACAGAAGGGAGCTATGAGTCTATCCCTCCCCCCCGCAGGGTGACACAGTGACACAGACAGAAGGGAGCTATGTGTCTGTCCCTCCCCCCCGCAGGGTGACACAGTGACACAGACAGAAGGGAGCTATGAGTCTGTCCCTCCCCCGCAGGGTGACACAGGCAGAAGGGAGCTATGAGTCTGTCCTCCCCCCCGCAGGGTGACACAGTGACACAGACAGAAGGGAGCTATGAGTCTGTCCCTCCCCCGCAGGGTGACAGTGTGACACAGACAGAAGGGAGCTATGTGTCTGTCCCTCCCCCGCAGGGTGACACAGTGACACAGACAGAAGGGAGCTATGAGACTGTCCCTCCCCCGCAGGGTGACACAGTGACACAGACAGAAGGGAGCTATGAGTGTGTCCCTCCCCCCGCAGGGTGACACAGTGACACAGACAGAAGGGAGCTATGTGTCTGTCCCTCCCCCCGCAGGGTGACACAGTGACACAGACAGAAGGGAGCAATGAGACTGACCCTCCCCCCGCAGGGTGACACAGTGACACAGACAGAAGGGAGCTCTGAGCCTGTCCCTCCCCCCGCAGGGTGACACAGTGACACAGACAGAAGGGAGCTATGAGACTGTCCCCTTCCCCCGCAGGGTGACACAGTGACACAGACAGAAGGGAGCTATGAGTCTGTCCCTCCCCCGCAGGGTGACACAGTGACACAGACAGAAGGAGCTATGAGTCTGCCCCTCCCCCCGCAGGTGACACCGTGACACAGACAGAAGGGAGCTATGAGTCTGTCCCTCCCAACCGCAGGGTGACATCGTGACACAGACAGAAGGAGCTATGAGCCTGTCCCTCCCCCCGCAGGGTGACACAGTGACACAGACAGAAGGAGCTATGAGACTGTCCCTCCCCCCGCAGGGTGACACAGTGACACAGACAGAAGGGAGCTATGAGTCTGTCCCTCCCCCGCAGGGTGACACAGTGACACAGACAGAAGGAGCTATGAGTCTGTCCCTCCCCCTCAGGGTGACACAGACAGAAGGGAGCTATGTGTCTGTCCTCCCCCCGCAGGGTGACACAGTGACACAGACAGAAGGGAGCTATGAGTCTGTCCCTCCCCCCGCAGGGTGACACAGTGACACAGACAGAAGGGAGCTATGAGTCTGTCCCTCCCCCCGCAGGGTGACACAGTGACACAGACAGAAGGAGCTATGAGTCTGTCCCTCCCCCCGCAGGGTGACACAGTGACACAGACAGAAGGAGTTATGAATCTGTCCCTCCCCCCGCAGGGTGACACAGTGACACAGACAGAAGGGAGCTATGAGCCTGTCCCTCCCCCCGCAGGATGGACACAGTGACACAGACAGAAGGGAGCTATGAGACTGTCCCTCCCCCCGCAGGGTGACACAGTGACACAGACAGAAGGGAGCTATGAGCCTGTCCCTCCCCCCCGCAGGGTGACACAGTGACACAGACAGAAGGGAGTTATGAGTCTGTCCCTCCCCCCGCAGGGTGACAGTGACACAGACAGAAGGGAGCTATGAGTCTGTCCCTCCCCCCTGCAGGGTGACACAGTGACACAGACAGAAGGGAGCTATGAGTCTGTCCCTCCCCCCGCAGGGTGACACAGTGACACAGACAGAAGGGAGCTATGAGTCTGTCCCTCCCCCCGCAGGGTGACACAGTGACACACACAGAAGGGAGCTATGTGTCTGTCCCTCCCCCCGAAGGGTGACACAGTGACACAGGAAGAAGGGAGCTATGAGTCTGTCCCTCCCCCGCAGGGTGACACAGTGACACAGACAGAAGGGAGCTATGAGTCTGTCCCTCCCCCCGCAGGGTGACACAGTGACACAGACAGAAGGGAGCTATGAGTCTGTCCCTCCCCCGCAGAGTGACACAGTGACACAGACAGAAGGGAGCTATGAGTCTGTCCCTCCCCCGCAGAGTGACACAGTGACACAGACAGAAGGGAGCTATGAGTCTGTCCCTCCCCCGCAGGATGACACAGTGACACAGACAGAAGGGAGCTATGAGTTTGTCCCTCCCCCCGCAGGGTGACACAGTGACACAGACAGAAGGGAGCTATGAGTCTGTCCCTCCCCCCGCAGGGTGACACAGTGACACAGACAGAAGGGAGCTATGAGTCTGTCCCTCCCCCCGCAGGGTGACACAGTGACACAGATAGAAGGGAGCCATGTGTCTGTCCCTCCCCCCGCAGGGTGACACAGTGACACAGACAGAAGGGAGCTATGAGTCTGTCCCTCCCTCGCAGGGTGACACAGTGACACAGACAGAAGGGAGCTATGAGCCTGTCCCTCCCCCCGCAGGGTGACACAGTGACACAGACAGAAGGGAGCTATGAGCCTGTCCCTCCCCCCGCAGGGTGACACAGTGACACAGACAGAAGGGAGCTATGAGCCTGTCCCTCCCCCGCAGGGTGACACAGTGACACAGACAGAAGGGAGCTATGAGTCTGTCCCTCCCCCGCAGGGTGACACAGTGACACAGACAGAAGGGAGCTATGAGTCTGTCCCTCCCCCCGCAGGGTGACACAGTGACACAGACAGAAGGGAGCTATGAGCCTGTCCCTCCCCCGCAGGGTGACACAGTGACACAGACAGAAGGGAGCTATGAGCCTGTCCCTCCCCCCGCAGGGTGACACAGTGACACAGACAGAAGGGAGCTATGAGCCTGTCCCTCCCCCCCCCCCCCCCGCAGGGTGACACAGTGACACAGACAGAAGGGAGCTATGAGCCTGTCCCTCCCCCCCCCCCCCCCGCAGGGTGACACAGTGACACAGACAGAAGGGATCTATGAGTCTGTCCCTCCCCCCGCAGGGTGACACAGTGACACAGACAGAAGGGAGCTATGAGTCTCCCCTCCCCCCGCAGGGTGACACAGTGACACAGACAGAAGGGAGCTATGAGCCTGTCCCTCCCCCCGCAGGGTGACACAGTGACACAGACAGAAGGGAGCTATGAGCCTGTCCCTCCCCCCGCAGGGTGACACAGTGACACAGACAGAAGGGAGCTATGAGCCTGTCCCTCCCCCCCCCCCCCCCGCAGGGTGACACAGTGACACAGACAGAAGGGAGCTATGAGTCTGTCCCCCCCCCCGCAGGGTGACACAGACAGAAGGGAGCTATGAGTCTGTCCCTCCCCCCGCAGGGTGACACAGTGACACAGACAGAAGGGAGCTATGAGTCTGTCCCTCCCCCCGCAGGGTGACACAGTGACACAGACAGAAGGGAGCTATGAGACTGTCCCTCCCCCCGCAGGGTGACACAGTGACACAGACAGAAGGGAGCTATGAGTCTGTCCCTCCCCCCGCAGGGTGACACAGTGACACAGGCAGAAGGGAGCTATGAGACTGTCCCTCCCCCCGCAGGGTGACACAGTGACACAGACAGAAGGGAGCTATGAGTCTGTCCCTCCCCCCGCAGGGTGACACAGTGACACAGACAGAAGGGAGCTATGAGTCTGTCCCTCCCCCCGCAGGGTGACACAGTGACACAGACAGAAGGGAGCTATGAGACTGTCCCTCCCCCCGCAGGGTGACACAGTGACACAGACAGAAGGGAGCTATGAGTCTGTCCCTCCCCCCGCAGGGTGACACAGTGACACAGACAGAAGGGAGCTATGAGACTGTCCCTCCCCCCGCAGGGTGACACAGTGACACAGACAGAAGGGAGCTATGAGTCTGTCCCTCCCCCCGCAGGGTGACACAGTGACACAGACAGAAGGGAGCTATGAGACTGTCCCTCCCCCCGCAGGGTGACACAGTGACACAGACAGAAGGGAGCTATGAGCCTGTCCCTCCCCCCGCAGGGTGACACAGTGACACAGACAGAAGGGAGCTATGAGTCTGTCCCTCCCCCCGCAGGGTGACACAGTGACACAGACAGAAGGGAGCTATGAGTCTGTCCCTCCCCCCGCAGGGTGACACAGTGACACAGACAGAAGGGAGCTATGAGTCTGTCCCTCCCCCCGCAGGGTGACAGTGACACAGACAGAAGGGAGCTATGAGTCTGTCCCTGCCCCGCAGGGTGACACAGTGACACAGACAGAAGGGAGCTATGAGACTGTCCCTCCCCCCGCAGGGTGACACAGTGACACAGACAGAAGGGAGCGATGTGTCTGTCCCTCCCCCCGCAGGGTGACACAGTGACACAGACAGAAGGGAGCTATGAGTCTGTCCCTCCCCCCGCAGGGTGACACAGACAGAAGGGAGCTATGAGACTGTCCCTCCCCCCGCAGGGTGACACAGTGACACAGACAGAAGGGAGCTATGAGTCTGTCCCTCCCCCTGCAGGGTGACACAGTGACACAGACAGAAGGGAGCTATGAGCCTGTCCCTCCCCCCGCAGGGTGACACAGTGAAACAGACAGAAGGGAGCTATGAGTCTGTCCCTCCCCCCGCAGGGTGACACAGTGACACAGACAGAAGGGAGCTATGAGTCTGTCCCTCCCCCCGCAGGGTGACACAGTGACACAGACAGAAGGGAGCTATGAGTCTGTCCCTCCCCCGCAGGGTGACACAGTGACACAGACAGAAGGGAGCTATGAGTCTGTCCCTCCCCCCGCAGGGTGACACAGTGACACAGACAGAAGGAACTATGAGTCTGTCCCTCCCCCGCAGGGTGACACAGTGACACAGACAGAAGGGAGCTATGAGTCTGTCCCTCCCCCCCGCAGGGTGACACAGTGACACAGACAGAAGGGAGCTATGAGTCTGTCCCTCCCCCGCAGGGTGATACAGTGACACAGACAGAAGGGAGCTATGAGTCTGTCCCTCCCCCGCAGGGTGACACAGTGACACAGACAGAAGGGAGCTATGAGTCTGTCCCTCCCCCCGCAGGGTGACACAGTGACACAGACAGAAGGAACTATGAGTCTGTCCCTCCCCCGCAGGGTGACACAGTGACACAGACAGAAGGGAGCTATGAGTCTGTCCCTCTCACGCAGGGTGACACAGTGACACAGACAGAAGGGAGCTATGAGTCTGTCCCTCCCCCCGCAGGGTGACACAGTGACACAGACAGAAGGGAGCTATGAGTCTGTCCCTCCCCCGCAGGGTGACACAGTGACACAGACAGAAGGGAGCTATGAGTCTCCCCTCCCGCATGATGCTGTTCTCTTTGCAGTGGAAGCTGAGTTAGCAGAGTGTCAGCAAACTACCTCACAGCTGCGCCAATCTCTCCATGAGACAGAGGAGAGCGAGAGGGAGGTGAGAGGGCGACTGGGTGAGACAGAGAGGAGACTACAGGAAGCCAGCGAGAGTGCAGCACAGCTAAGAGAACAGCTTCAAGAACAGGAGGGGGAGTACGAGAAAGGTACAGGAACAGCAGAGAGGGCAGCAGGGCAGTATGGAGGTGCAGTGACAGAGCAGTGTGTGTGGGGGGCAGTACAGGAATAGCAGAGAGGGCTGCAGGGCAGGATGGAGGTGCAGTGACAGAGCTGTGTGTGTGAGTGGGGGGGGGTCAGTACAGGAATAGGAGAGAGGGCAGCAGGGCAGGATGGAGGTGCAGTGACAGAGCTGTGTGTGTGTGGAGGGGGGGGGGGGGTCAGTACAGGAATAGGAGAGAGGGCAGCAGGGCAGGATGGAGGTGCAGTGACAGAGCTGTGTGTGTGAGTGGGGGGGGGGTCAGTACAGGAATAGCAGAGAGGGCTGCAGGGCAGGATGGAGGTGCAGTGACAGAGCTGTGTGTGTGTGTGGGGGGGGGTCAGTACAGGAATAGCAGACAGGGCTGCAGGGCAGGATGGAGGTGCAGTGACAGACTGTGTGTGTGTGGGGGAGGGGGGGTCAGTACAGGAATAGCAGAGAGTGCTGCAGGTCAGGATGGAGGTGCAGTGACAGAGCTGTGTGTGTGTGTGGGGGGGGGTCAGTACAGGAATAGCAGACAGGGCTGCAGGGCAGGATGGAGGTGCAGTGACAGAGCTGTGTGTGTGTGGGGGAGGGGGGGTCAGTACAGGAATAGCAGAGAGGGCTGCAGGGCAGGATGGAGGTGCAGTGACAGAGCTGTGTGTGGGGGGGGCAGTACAGGAATAGCAGAGAGGGCTGCAGGGCAGGATGGAGGTGTAGTGACAGAGCTGTGTGGAGGTGGGGGGGGGGTGTCAGTACAGGAATAGCAGAGAGTGTAGTGTATCTCTGTCTCCCTCCAGCGCTGCAAGGCCGAGTGAGTGAGGTGGAGGAGAAGATGCTACAACAGTTGTCACAGATGGAAAAACATCTTCACGAGGCGAGAAGGGAGCATACGAAAGCCGGTAAACACCCTACCCTGTGCGAAGTCACTACACACACCGCATCCTGTACTAATCCTTTGCACATACAGTACAGCATCTTGTACTCATTCTCTGCACACACCGTACCCTGTGTTAATTCACTAGACACACTGCATCCTGTCCTAATCCTTTAAACACGCAGCATCTTGTTCTAATCACACTGCGAGCACACAGGACCCTGTACTAATCGCACCGCGAACACACTTCATCCTGTACTAATCACACTGCACACACACTGCATCCTGTACTAATCACACTGCACACACACTGCATCCTGTACTAATCACACTGCGAACACACTGCATCCTGTACTAATCACACTGCACACACACAGTATCCTGTTCTAATCACACTGCGAGCACACAGGACCCTGTACTAATCACACTGCGAACACACTGCATCCTGTACTAATCACACTGCGAACACACTTCATCCTGTACTAATCACACTGCACACACACTGTATCCTGTACTAATCACACTGCGAGCACACAGGACCCTGTACTAATCACACTGCGAACACACTGCATCCTGTACTAATCACACTGCACACACACTGCATCCTGTACTAATCACACTGCGAACACACTGCATCCTGTACTAATCACACTGCACACACAGTATCCTGTTCTAATCACACTGCGAGCACACAGGACCCTGTACTAATCACACTGCGAACACACTGCATCCTGTACTAATCGCACGGCACCCTCGTCCCTTTCCCCCTTCTCAGTGGTGGCGCTCCGCCAGGCCGAGCGTCAGACGCAGCGCGAGAAGACGCGGAGCCGGGAGACCCTGCGCGCGCTGGAGGACGCTGCGCGGACAGAGGAGGAGCAGCTGGGCCGGCGGCTACAGGAAGCCGAGAGGGACAAGAACCTCATGACTGTACGTCTGTCAATCACACTCAGGCCACTCCCACCTCTGCAGCCAGGCCCCGCCTCTTAAAGGCACAGACAGCCCTTGAAAGGGGGGTGGGGGGGGACAGACCGGCCAGTTTAGGCATATTAGCTAATACGTAATTAATATACTTAGTTAATTTGTCATTAATATTTTATTAGTTAATACCTCATTAATGTACTTTATAATTAGTTATATTTGTATAATTAGGTAATATGTAATTAATACAGTGATGCTTTTAGTAAGAATCACTTAATACTTCATTAAAACTTCCCTAAAGAGTTAATACTGTGATGCTTTTAGCAACAATTCGTTAATACTTTGTTACTGCTTTTAGTACCTATGAAGCACTAATCGGCTGCTCTCTGTCCCCAGGCCACGCTCCGGCAGGAGGGCCTAATGAAGGCGTATCAGAGGAACAGATCGGCCGCTGTGCCCCTCCCGGATAGAGAGAGCGAGCATGGCCAGAGCCCTACTGAGGCTCAGACTTTAGTGCCTACCTCCGCTCACCCCGCTAAAGGTAAGTCTCATTTCAATAAGCAGCGCCAAGAACCCACCACTCACACCATCACTGATTCAATAAGCAGCGCCAAGATCCCACTGCTCACACCATCACTGGTATTCGGGGTGCCACTTCAATAAGCAGCGCCAAGATCCCACCGCTCACACCATCACTGATTCAATAAGCAGCGCCAAGATCCCACTGCTCACACCATCACTGGTATTCAATAAGCAGCGCCAAGATCCCACCGCTCACACCATCACTGATTCAATAAGCAGCGCCAAGATCCCACCGTTCACACCATCACTGATTCAATAAGCAGCGCCAAGATCCCACCACTCACACCATCACTGGTATTCGGGGTGCCACTTCAATAAGCAGCTCCAAGATCCCACTGCTCACACCATCACTGGTATTCAATAAGCAGCGCCAAGATCCCACCGCTCACACCATCACTGATTCAATAAGCAGCGCCAAGATCCCACAGCTCACACCATCACTGATTCAATAAGCAGCGCCAAGATCCCACCGCTCACACCATCACTGGTATTCGGGATGCCACTTCAATAAGCGCCAAGATCCCACCCCTCACACCATCACTGGTATTCGGGGTGCCACTTCAATAAGCGCCAAGATCCCACCCCTCACACCATCACTGGTATTCGGGGTGCCACTTCAATAAGCAGCGCCAAGATCCCACCACTCACACCATCACTGATTCAATAAGCAGCGCCAAGATCCCACTGCTCACACCATCACTGGTATTCGGGGTGCCACTTCAATAAGCAGCGCCAAGATCCCACCACTCACACCATCACTGATTCAATAAGCAGCGCCAAGATCCCACTGCTCACACCATCACTGGTATTCGGGGTGCTACTTCAATAAGCAGCGCCAAGATCCCACCGCTCACACCATCACTGGTATTCGGGATGCCACTTCAAAGGCCGAGCTCTGAGCTCTTTCCCGAAAACAGTGTTACGGGTCCCACTGCAAAGACCATCCTGTGTGTGTTCTTTTTCCCAGAATCCCTTTCGTCGATGCTGGCCAATCTACAGAGCCTGGGAGCTGCTCTCCTGAGCGATGAGGAGGAAGGAGAACGTCTGAACCTCTAGGGCTCGACAGAGAGGAGACTGAGCCTGGCACCTCTAAGTCTGAACATGGGGGAGACCGAGAACAGCACGTCTAGGGCTGGTGTGGGGATATCCAGAGCCTGGCACCTCTAGGGCTGGCACGGGGATATACAGAGCCTGGCACCTCTAGGGCTGGCACGGGGATATACAGAGCCTGGCACCTCTAGGGCTGGTGTGGGGATATCCATAGCCTGGCACCTCTAGGGCTGGCACAGGGGGATATACAGAGCCTGGCACCTCTAGGGCTGGCACAGGGGGATATACAGAGCCTGGCACCTCTAGGGCTGGCAGAGGGGGATATACAGAGCCTGGCACCTCTAGGGCTGGCACAGGGGGATATACAGAGCCTGGCACCTCTAGGTGCTGGCACAGGTGGATATACGGAGCCTGGCACCTCTAGGGCTGGCACAGGGGGATATACAGAGCCTGGCACCTCTAGGGCTGGCACAGGGGGATATACAGAGCCTGGCACCTCTAGGGCTGGCACAGGGGTATATACAGAGCCTGGCACCTCTAGGGCTGGCACAGGGGCATATACAGAGCCTGGCACCTCTAGGACTGGCATATTGGCACAGGATATATTCAGAATGTTCCTTGGATCGGGTTATTGTGGGTGACCTTTGTGTAATGTCTATTATATAGTGTGCATAATAAATTATTACAATAGCCATGTGACTTCTGTACTCAGGAAAATACTGCGTGTGCGTGTGCGTGTGCGTGTGCGTGTATAGGCAAAGGTGACATTAAAATAAAAATAAAATGAGTATTCCTATACGTTAAAAAGAGGTGCGGAAAGGCATAAAAGCCCCCAGGTCTGTGTCTATATTAAGACCCCTGGGGGTTAGTGTTTTTAATTTATAAATCCAATACGTTTCTCTTTGGCACAACTTACGTAGCCTATCCCCACCTCTCCAATGGTTATCTACTTTTTCTATACCTTTATAGGACAAGACTCCTGGGTTGCCTTCGTGGAACAGGCTAAAATGTTTTGAGACGCTGTGTGTCATGATCTGTTTTCTTATGTTTCCCATGTGTTCCAGCACGCGGACCCTCAAAGGTCCTGATGTGCGGCCCACGTACTGGGGTCCACACGGGCATGACAACAGATATACGATATAGTCTGTGCGACAAGTAAGAGTCTGTTTAATTTTGAAAGTCTCTTTTGTGACAGAGGTGAACTCCGTTTTTCCCCCTTTGATGCCTTACAGCTGAAGCACCCAAAGAAGCCTATTGGTGGAGGCAGCCAACTCTGAATCTGAGGTGCTTCCTCTTTTCTGAAAACACTAGGGGCCAGTTTAGATTTTATAGATGGTGCTTTCCTAAAAATCACTCTCGGAGCATTAGGGATGTGATCTTTAAGAACTGGATCTTTCTGTACCACATGCCAGTGACGTTTAATAATTTGTTGTATCCTTGTGGCATCTGAATTATAGGTAGTAATAAAAGGAGTTTTAAAATCCGCATTCCTCTCCTTCACTTTTGTTATTAATAGGTCACTGCGAGGTAATGAATTTGTTTTATCCACAGCTGATTCTATTAATTCGGGTTTGTAACCTCTGTCTAAAAACCTCCCTTTTAATATGTGTGCTTGGTCTCTGAATACACTAGCATCTGTGCAGTTCCTTTTCACTCGAATTGGCCATACGGTATGTTATGAAGCCACTTTGGATGGTGGCAGCTCGATGTCATTAAAAAATTATTAGCATCCGTCGGTTTAAAAAATGTTTTGGTTTTAATTTCTGAGTTAATGTAAATTGTCAGATCCAAGAAATTAATGTTCACTCGGCTATGTTCGGATGTGAACTCTAAATTCACATTGTTGTCATTAATGTGTTTAATAAAATTTATCAATTCAGTCTCTCCCCCCTTCCAAATTAAAAGTACGTCATCTATATACCTGTGCCAGGAGACCAGGTTTGCGCTGAAAGAGTGAGTAGACCAAATGTTGGCTTCTTCCCAGTCTGCCAAAAATTTTTTTGCATAACTGGGCGCAAACCTGGTCCCCATCTGGAGGTAATAGACACCATTAAACCAAAAGGCATTTTGTGTTAAAATAAAATCGATACTATCGATTATAAAATTCCGTTGTTCGTCTAAAATCAATGTGTCCTTTGTTATGGTCCTTTCAACTGCCCGAAGTCCATCTCTGTGTTGGATGCTTGTGTATAATGATTTTACGTCGCAAGTGGCTAATATATAATCGTCTTGCCATTGTACATTGTACATCCGCTAGTAAATTGATAACCTGAGTTGTGTCCTTGAGATATGATCTCCCCCTCGAGGCCCAAAGTGCTTATTTCAAATTCACGGACTTTATGAATGTGAAACATGTCAGTAAACTTTTTCACAATATTTTCATATTAGACGTAATTTTATCTTTTTTATACAGCTATTTTAACATTACCATTGTACACTTTTTAATTAAACATGCCATTAGACAGTATATATCAGTAACAGATTAATAATCATCATCCCTCCCCCTTTATATAAGACTATATTGAGACATCAGAAATATACTTTGTTAGGTTACATGACCAAGTAATTATTGACATTTCACAGGATACTTTTATTGTCACTGAGGGCATCAACAATCCCCCATAAAAACACCATGGGCTTATATTCAGCCTATATTCATGTCCACATATATTACGAAATTAATTTTTTCATGTATTAATACATACAGAATAACATCTACAATGATTGTATCAGAGACTATGGGGTATTCAGCGTCAGCCGCTAGGACATCAGCGCAAGGTGCATGCGCGAACAATCAGAGGAAATACGAGCCGAGAACAGGGAGGGAGTCACTTGAAGACATTACTAGTGAGGCACAAGGCACTCCCCACAGGATGCGCGCGCATCTACTAAGATGGCGGCGCTCCGTCGCGCTAAGATGAGTTTTCCAGCACCAGGAGAACAGAGTTATTGGTCGGAAGCTACATATAACGGCCAGCACTCAGTGATTCAACACATATCGAGCCTGAGGAAGCCCTGTATAGGGTGAAACGCGTTGCTCTGCATCCAAGATAGTCTGCAGCCATCACAGAGGTGACGTGGTATCTCCCAATCTGGACGGTGAGACCAGTGACTCTTTACCACTTACCACTTATTGACTCCCCTCACTGTTTGCTTTTCCCTTAGAAGCAACTAGTTGCTTCTTTGTTTTTAGTTTTTACTTTCCTTTGTATATCATTGTATTTGGTTTTATTGCATTTTCTCCATTAAAGTACACCTTCCCTAGACCTCAGTGTCCCGTAGCCTATGTATACCCCCCACACCAGCACACAGAAGGTTTCCACCACAGGATTCAGAAGCCCAAAAGAAACTTTCACAAGTGTGTACTCACACTGGCCCGTGTGAGTATTTGGTTTTATTTATCCTTCCGAATCCCCCCCTCCACCTAAATTACCAGGTGAACCTTAGATATATTTCCTGTTCTCATCTGCAATCCCTGATCAGAGGGATAACAAGACACCGCTACAGGAGAACACTCACATTAGGCCGTGTGAGTGAGACATTATTAGTATTAACAGCATTAACGTGCGATAACATATCATCTCACAGTCTCCCCCTGCATTGCAGTTAGTATTTACGTGTGCACATCTAACTGCATTTTCATTTCTATGAGAGAAAAACTAATGTGAATGAGCCACACATCCAACGGAGAACACCTGAAAGACAGCGAGGAACGAAGACAAGAAGAAGGATCTGCATCCCAAAGGAAGACCCAGCAGTCAAAGAAACCTTGATGTGATAGAACTCACACAAGGCCGTGTGAGCTATCCCTTCACTTATACATTTTATTTTATGTACGCTCATCACCCTAGAAGTTTACTTCATAGACTGAAGGCTCAATAGAGGTGTTTTACACCACATTTGATCCTCAGCGGAAGGAAATACGCTTTTAAACTACCTTCCCTCATACTGTGCTCTCCCAGGTTCCCCTGCTTCACACTCAGTGCCAGTCAGTGTCTTTACTCACTGAGCCGCTGCTTCTCCCAGGTTCCCCTGCTTCACACTCAGTGCCAGTCAGTGACTTTACTCACTGAGCCGCTCCTTCTCCCAGATTCCCCTGCTTCACACTCAGTGCCAGTCAGTGTCTTTACTCACTGAGCCGCTCCTTCTCCCAGGTTCCCCTGCTTCACACTCAGTGCCAGTCAGTGTCTTTACTCACTGAGCCGCTCCTTCTCCCAGGTTCCCCTGCTTCACACTCAGTGCCAGTCAGTGTCTTTTCTCACTGAGCCGCTGCTTCTCCCAGGTTCCCCTGCTTCACACTCAGTGCCAGTCAGTGTCTTTACTCGCTGAGCCGCTCCTTCTCCCAGGTTCCCCTGCTTCACACTCAGTGCCAGTTGGTGTCTTTACTCACTGAGCCGCTCCTTCTCCCAGGCTCCCCTGCTTCACACTCAGTGCCAGTCAGTCTTTACTCACTGAGCCGCTCCTTCTCCCAGGTTCCCCTGCTTCACACTCAGTGCCAGTGTCTTTACTCACTGAGCCGCTCCTTCTCCCAGGTTCCCCTGCTTCACACTCAGTGCCAGTCAGTGTCTTTACTCACTGAGCCGCTCCTTCTCCCAGGTTCCCCTGCTTCACACTCAGTGCCAGTTGGTGTCTTTACTCACTGAGCCGCTCCTTCTCCCAGGCTCCCCTGCTTCACACTCAGTGCCAGTCAGTCTTTACTCACTGAGCCGCTCCTTCTCCCAGGTTCCCCTGCTTCACACTCAGTGCCAGTGTCTTTACTCACTGAGCCGCTCCTTCTCCCAGGTTCCCCTGCTTCACACTCAGTGCCAGTCAGTGTCTTTACTCACTGAGCCGCTCCTTCTCCCAGGTTCCCCTGCTTCACACTCAGTGCCAGTCAGTGTCTTTACTCACTGAGCCGCTCCTTCTCCCAGGCTCCCCTGCTTCACACTCAGTGCCAGTCAGTGTCTTTACTCACTGAGCCGCTCCTTCTCCCAGGATCCCCTGCTTCACACTCAGTGCCAGTCAGTGTCTTTACTCACCGAGCCGCTTCTTCGCCCAGGTTCCCCTGCTTCACACTCAGTGCCAGTCAGTGTCTTTACTCACTGAGCCGCTCCTTCTCCCAGGTTCCCCTGCCTCACACTCAGTGCCAGTCAGTGTCTTTACTCACTGAGCCGCTCCTTCTCCCAGGCTTCTCTGCTTCACACTCAGTGCCAGTCAGTGTCTTTACTCACTGAGCCGCTTCTTCTCCCAGGTTCCCCTGCTTCACACTCAGTGCCAGTCAGTGTCTTTACTCACTGAGCCGCTCCTTCTCCCAGGCTTCTCTGCTTCACACTCAGTGCCAGTCAGTGTCTTTACTCACTGAGCCGCTCCTTCTCCCAGGTTCCCCTGCTTCACACTCAGTGCCAGTCAGTGTCTTTACTCACTGAGCCGCTCCTTCTCCCAGGTTCCCCTGCTTCACACTCAGTGCCAGTCAGTGTCTTTACTCACTGAGCCGCTCCTTCTCCCAGGTTCCCCTGCTTCACACTCAGTGCCAGTCAGTGTCTTTACTCGCTGAGCCGCTCCTTCTCCCAGGTTCCCCCGCTTCACACTCAGTGCCAGTCAGTGTCTTTACTCACTGAGCCGCTCCTTCTCCCAGGTTCCCCTGCTTCACACTCAGTGCCAGTCAGTGTCTTTACTCGCTGAGCCGCTGCTTCTCCCAGGTTCCCCTGCTTCACACTCAGTGTCAGTCAGTGTCTTTACTCACTGAGCCGCTCCTTCACCCAGGTTCCCCTGCTTCACACTCAGTGCCAGTCAGTGTCTTTACTCACTGAGCCGCTCCTTCTCCCAGGTTCCCCTGCTTCACACTCAGTGCCAGTCAGTGTCTTTACTCACTGAGCCGCTCCTTCTCCCAGGTTCCCCTGCTTCACACTCAGTGCCATTCAGTGTGTTTACTCACTGAGCCGCTCCTTCTCCCAGGTTCCCCTGCTTCACACTCAGTGCCATTCAGTGTGTTTACTCACTGAGCCGCTCCTTCTCCCAGGTTCCCCTGCTTCACACTCAGTGCCAGTCAGTGTCTTTACTCGCTGAGCCGCTTCTTCTCCCAGGTTCCCCTGCTTCACACTCAGTGCCAGTCAGTGTCTTTACTCACTGAGCGGCTCCTTCTCCCAGGTTCCCCTGCCTCACACTCAGTGCCATTCAGTGTCTTTACTCACTGAGCCGCTCCTTCTCCCAGGTTCCCCTGCTTCACACTCAGTGCCAGTCAGTGTCTTTACTCACTGAGCCGCTCCTTCTCCCAGGTTCCCCTGCTTCACACTCAGTGCCAGTCAGTGTCGTTACTCACTGAGCCGCTCCTTCTCCCAGGCTCCCCTGCTTCACACTCAGTGCCAGTCAGTGTCTTTACTCACTGAGCCGCTCCTTCTCCCAGGTTCCCCTGCTTCACACTCAGTGCCAGTCAGTGTCTTTAGTCACTGAGCCGCTCCGTCTCCCAGGTTCCCCTGCTCCGCACTCAGTGCCAGTCAGTGTCTTTACTCACTGAGCCGCTCCTTCTCCCAGGTTCCCCTGCTTCACACTCAGTGCCAGTCAGTGTCTTTACTCACTGAGCCGCTCCTTCTCCCATGTTCCCCTGCTTCATACTCAGTGCCAGTCAGTGTCTGTACTCACTGAGCCGCTCCTTCTCCCAGGTTCCCCTGCTTCACACTCAGTGCCAGTCAGTGTCTTTACTCACTGAGCCGCTCCTTCTCCCAGGTTCCCCTGCTTCACACTCAGTGCCAGTCAGTGTCTGTACTCACTGAGCCGCTCCTTCTCCCAGGTTCCCCTGCTTCACACTCAGTGCCAGTCAGTGTCTGTACTCACTGAGCCGCTCCTTCTCCCAGGTTCCCCTGCTTCACACTCAGTGCCAGTCAGTGTCTGTACTCACTGAGCCGCTCCTTCTCCCAGGTTCCCCTGCTTCACACTCAGTGCCAGTCAGTGTCTTTACTCACTGAGCCGCTGCTTCTCCCAGGTTCCCCTGCTTCACACTCAGTGCCACTCAGTGTCTTTACTCACTGAGCCGCTCCTTCTCCCAGGTTCCCCTGCTTCACACTCGGTGCCATTCAGTGTCTTTACTCGCTGATCCACTCCTTCTCCCTATATGGCCCATAGCATTAAAACCGTACATATTCAATGTATTAAAACCTTTGTTAAAGTGTAGTGAAGGTTTGTAAGCAAAGCCTTTAAAAGTCTGGAAATGTCCCACCTGTCTCCCCATGAATGACATCACTGATGGCATCACAAGTGACATGATCCCGTGACATCAGTGAATGTGGTGGATGGATAAAGGTGATTATGGAATGGGGCAAACTAAAGATGGGGTGAGCGGATGTCCCGTTTTTTTTGGCTCTCTGTCACAGTGTCCTGAAATGTACGCCAACGTCCCGGTGCTCAATCTGAGTGAGCCGTTCGCAACCGTAGGCCGGGGGGGAAATATGGTCACTAACTAAAGAGTACTACTATAGCCCCGTGGACAATTTCCTCTCCGACCACCACGGAAAGTGGTCGTTCCTCCAAAGCCATCATCCCTACCAAGAGTGGGGGAGCAGCGTGGGGGTACAGAGAAGCCTGATACTGGTGGGAGGGGGAGGGGGGGTAGAGAAGGATCAGAGAGGACTGATACATGTAGGGGGGATATTTGAGGAGGCAAAGGGGGAAAAGGATCCCAGAAGCCTAATGCAACTGGGGTGGGAGTGAAAAAGACCCCAGAGAAGCCTGATGTAAGGATGAGGAAGGGATTGGAGATGCCTCATGTTACTGGGGGCGGGAGGAGACGGGGATCAGAGGTGGGATGATGCTTCAGGAGATGGAGAAGGGCCCTGAGGTGTGAGGAGCGGGCTGGGGGAGAGATGGGCCAGAGAAGCCTGATGTAAGGATGAGAAAGGGATTGGAGACATCTCATGTTTCTGGGGGGGCGGGAGGAGACGGGGATCAGAGGTGGGATGATGCTTCAGGAGATGGAGAAGGGCCCCGAGGTGTGAGGAGCGGGCTGGGGGAGAGATGGGCCGGAGACGCCTGATGTAAGGATGAGAAAGGGATTGGAGACGCCTCATGTTACTGGGGGGCGGGAGGAGACGGGAATCAGAGGTGGGATGATGCTTCAGGAGATGGAGAAGGGCCCCAAGGTGTGAGGAGCGGGCTGGGGGAGAGATGGGCCGGAGACGCCTGATGTAAGGATGAGAAAGGGATTGGAGACGCCTCATGTTACTGGGGGGCGGGAGGAGACGGGGATCAGAGGTGGGATGATGCTTCAGGAGATGGAGAAGGGCCCCGAGGTGTGAGGAGCGGGCTGGGGGAGAGATGGGCCGGAGACGCCTGATGTAAGGATGAGAAAGGGATTGGAGACGCCTCATGTTACTGGGGGGCGGGAGGAGACGGGGATCAGAGGTGGGATGATGCTTCAGGAGATGGAGAAGGGCCCCGAGGTGTGAGGAGCGGGCTGGGGGAGAGATGGGCCGGAGACGCCTGATGTAAGGATGAGAAAGGGATTGGAGACATCTCATGTTTCTGGAGGACGGGAGGAGACGGGGATCAGAGGTGGGATGATGCTTCAGGAGGTGTGAGGAGCGGGCTGGGGGAGAGATGGGCCGGAGACGCCTGGTTCTGTGGGGCTGCGTTCCACCTTCTCTGATGTGATGTCATTCATGATGTCATCAGCAAAGCATGGGAGGGAGTTACAGTTGGGTGTCACCTTCACTTTGTAATTTCCAGACTTTTAAAGGATTTACTTAAAAACCTTAACTACACTTAAAAAAAACTTTATTAAACTGACACATACACGGACGCACAAACATACACACACGGACGCACAAACATACACACACGGACGCACAAACATACATACACGGACGCACAAACATACATATAGGGACGCACAAACATACATACACGGACGCACAAACATACACACACGGACGCACAAACATACACACACGGACGCACAAACATACATATAGGGACGCACAAACATACATACACGGACGCACAAACATACATATACGGACGCACAAACATACATACACGGACGCGCACACATACACACACTGACGCGCACACATACACACACATCAATCACAGTCACGTTTCACACAGGAAAAATACAGCATATTTATTATGTACACAGCGACCGGTCCATATACAGGTATACACGTCATTATATGCCACACTGTATAATGATGCAGAGTATCTATACACTAATAATGAACACGCCGCGCTGTATAATGATGCGGACAATCTATACAGTGATCATGAACACGCCGCGCTGTATAATGATGCAGAGTATCTACACACTAATAATGAACGTGCAGCGCTGTATAATGATGCGGAGTATCTACACGTGGATAATGAACACGCCGCGCTGTATAATGATGGAGAGTATCTATACACTGATCATGATCATGCTGCATTCTTTAATGATGCCGAGTATCTATACATGGATAATGAAGACGCTGCGCTGTATAACGATGCTGAGTATCTATATACACTAAAATTGAACTCGCCGCGCTCTCTAGTGGTATGGAGTATGTCACAGGTGGGACGGGGCTCCCCTCAGCGCCGACGCTTGGCGGGGGTGGGTGCCGAGTCCGTGGCGCCCAGCAGATGCGCGGCCGGATCCGCCTCCTGGCGCAGAATCCCGCTGAGGATGAACTCCGCGGAGGTGACCGGGGCGGGCGCGCTGCGGCAGAGGGCGCGGTCCTCGGGGCACGACACGATGACGCGCTTCTCCTGGAAGGCAGGACGCAGGCGGAAATAAAGCGTCAGCTCCTGCGGTTACGGTGCGGTCCGTGTTAATTAGACTGTCAGCTCTTCGGGTTAGTCAATGTCTCTATTAGAGTTCACTAGAGTGTCAGCTTCTTGGGTCAGACCTGTGTATATTTGAGCAACAGTTCCTGGAGTCAGACAGTGCTTGTGTATATTAGAGCGTCAGCTCTTGGGAAAAGGATATTTGCCCTTTACCTTGTAGGCCCGGGGCATTTTCGGAAGGTAAGTTGCCCCGCTGCAGCGGATAATCTCCTGCATGTGCTCAGGCTCCGGCTTTACGTTAGGGGTGACGTGAATCTCATAACCCTGGGGAGACAGACAGAAGGGAGCTATGAGTCTGTCCCTCCCCCCGCAGGGTGACACAGTGACACAGACAGAAGGGAGCTATGAGTCTGTCCCTCCCCCCGCAGGGTGACACAGTGACACAGACAGAAGGGAGCTATGAGACTGTCCCTCCCCCTGCAGGGTGACACAGTGACACAGACAGAAGGGAGCTATGAGTCTGTCCCTCCCCCGCAGGGTGACACAGTGACACAGACAGAAGGGAGCTATGAATCTGTCCCTACCCCGCAGGGTAACACGGTGACACAGACAGAAGGGAGCTATGAGTCTGTCCCTCCCCCGCAGGGTGACACAGTGACACAGACAGAAGGGAGCTATGAGTCTGTCCCTCCCTCGCAGGGTGACACAGTGACACAGACAGAAGGGAGCTATGAGTCTGACCCTCCCCCCGCACGGTGACACAGTGACACAGACAGAAGGGAGCTATGAGTCTGTCCCTCCCCCGCAGGGTGACACAGTGACACAGACAGAAGGGAGCTATGAGTCTGTCCCTCCCCCCGCAGGGTGACACAGTGACACAGACAGAAGGGAGCTATGAGCCTGTCCCTCCCCCGCAGGGTGACACAGTGACACAGACAGAAGGGAGCTATGTGTCTGTCCCTCCCCCCGCAGGGTGACACAGTGACACAGACAGAAGGGAGCTATGAGTCTGTCCCTCCCCCCGCAGGGTGACACAGTGACACAGACAGAAGGGAGCTATGAGTCTGTCCCTCCCCCGCAGGGTGACACAGTGACACAGACGGAAGGGAGCTATGAGTCTGTCCCTCCCCCCGCAGGGTGACACAGTGACACAGACAGAAGGGAGCTATGAGTCTGTCCCTCCCCCGCAGGGTGACACAGTGACACAGACAGAAGGGAGCTATGAGTCTGTCCCTCCCCCCGCAGGGTGACACAGTGACACAGACAGAAGGGAGCTATGAGTCTGTCCCTCCCCCCGCAGGGTGACACAGTGACACAGACAGAAGGGAGCTATGTGTCTGTCCCTCCCCCCGCAGGGTGACACAGTGACACAGACAGAAGGGAGCTATGAGCCTGTCCCTCCCCCGCAGGGTGACACAGTGACACAGACAGAAGGGAGCTATGAGTCTGTCCCTCCCCTGCAGGGTGACACAGTGACACAGACAGAAGGGAGCTATGAGTCTGTCCCTCCCCCCGCAGGGTGACACAGTGACACAGACGGAAGGGAGCTATGAGCCTGTCCCTCCCCCCGCAGGGTGACACAGTGACACAGACAGAAGGGAGCTATGAGTCTGTCCCTCCCCCGCAGGGTGACACAGTGACACAGACAGAAGGGAGCTATGAGACTGTCCCTCCCCCCGCAGGGTGACAGTGACACAGACAGAAGGAAGCTATGAGTCTGTCCCTCCCCCCGCAGGGTGACACAGTTACACAGACAGAAGGGAGCTATGAGTCTGTCCCTCCCCTGCAGGGTGACACAGTGACACAGACAGAAGGGAGCTATGAGACTGTCCCTCCCCCCGCAGGGTGACAGTGACACAGACAGAAGGAAGCTATGAGTCTGTCCCTCCCCCCGCAGGGTGACACAGTGACACAGACAGAAGGGAGCTATGAGTCTGTCCCTCCCCCCGCAGGGTGACACAGTGACACAGACAGGAGGGAGCTATGAGTCTGTCCCTCCCCCCCGCAGGGTGACACAGTGACACAGACAGAAGGGAGCTATGAGTCTGTCCCTCCCCTGCAGGGTGACACAGTGACACAGACAGAAGGGAGCTATGAGTCTGTCCCTCCCCCCGCAGGGTGACAGTGACACAGACAGAAGGGAGCTATGAGTCTGTCCCTCCCCCCGCAGGGTGACACAGTGACACAGACAGAAGGGAGCTATGAGTCTGTCCCTCCCCCCCGCAGGGTGACACAGTGACACAGACAGAAGGGAGCTATGAGTCTGTCCCTCCCCCCGCAGGGTGACACAGTGACACAGACAGAAGGGAGCTATGAGCCTGTCCCTCCCCCTGCAGGGTGACACAGTGACACAGACAGAAGGGAGCTATGAGCCTGTCCCTCCCCCTGCAGGGTGACACAGTGACACAGACAGAAGGGAGCTATGAGTCTGTCCTTCCCCCCGCAGGGTGACACAGTGACACAGACAGAAGGGAGCTATGAGCCTGTCCTTCCCCCGCAGGGTGACACAGTGACACAGACAGAAGGGAGCTATGAGTCTGTCCTTCCCCCGCAGGGTGACACAGTGACACAGACAGAAGGGAGCTATGAGACTGTCCCTCCCCCCGCAGGGTGACACAGTGACACAGATAGAAGGGAGCTATGAGCCTGTCCCTCCCCCCGCAGGGTGACACAGTGACACAGACAGAAGGGAGCTATGAGTCTGTCCTTCCCCCCGCAGGGTGACACAGTGACACAGACAGAAGGGAGCTATGAGCCTGTCCTTCCCCCGCAGGGTGACACAGTGACACAGACAGAAGGGAGCTATGAGCCTGTCCCTCCCCCCGCAGGGTGACACAGTGACACAGACAGAAGGGAGCTATGTGTCTGTCCCTCCCCCCGCAGGGTGACACAGTGACACAGACAGAAGGGAGCTATGTGTCTGTCCCTCCCCCCGCAGGGTGACACAGTGACACAGACAGAAGGGAGCTATGAGTCTGTCCCTCCCCCCGCAGGGTGACACAGACAGAAGGGAGCTATGAGTCTGTCAGTCCCCCGCAGGGTGACACAGTGACACAGACAGAAGGGAGCTATGAGTCTGTCCCTCCCCCGCAGGGTGACACAGTGACACAGACAGAAGGGAGCTATGAGTCTGTCCCTCCCCCCGCAGGGTGACACAGTGACACAGACAGAAGGGAGCGATGTGTCTGTCCCTCCCCCGCAGGGTGACACAGACAGAAGGGAGCTATGAGTCTGTCCCTCCCCCGCAGGGTGACACAGTGACACAGACAGAAGGGAGCTATGTGTCTGTCCCTCCCCCCGCAGGGTGACACAGTGACACAGACAGAAGGGAGCTATGTGTCTGTCCCTCCCCCTGCAGGGTGACACAGTGACACAGACAGAAGGGAGCTATGAGTCTGTCCATCCCCCCGCAGGGTGACATAGACAGAAGGGAGCTATGAGTCTGTCAGTCCCCCGCAGGGTGACACAGTGACACAGACAGAAGGGAGCTATGAGCCTGTCCCTCCCCCGCAGGGTGACACAGTGACACAGACAGAAGGGAGCTATGAGTCTGTCCCTCCCCCCGCAGGGTGACAGTGACACAGACAGAATGGAGCTATGAGTCTGTCCCTCCCCCCGCAGGGTGACACAGTGACACAGACAGAAAGGAGCTATGTGTCTGTCCCTCCCCCCGCAGGGTGACACAGTGACACAGACAGAAGGGAGCTATGAGTCTGTCCCTCCCCCCGCAGGGTGACACAGTGACACAGACAGAAGGGAGCTATGAGTCTGTCCCTCCCCCCGCAGGGTGACACAGTGACACAGACAGAAGGGAGCTATGAGTCTGTCCCTCCCCCCGCAGGGTGACACAGTGACACAGACAGAAGGGAGCTATGAGTCTGTCCCTCCCCCCGCAGGGTGACACACTGACACAGACAGAAGGGAGCGATGTGTCTGTCCCTCACCCCGCAGGGTGACACAGTGACACAGACAGAAGGGAGCTATGAGTCTGTCCCTCCCCCCGCAGGGTGACACAGACAGAAGGGAGCTATGAGTCTGTCAGTCCCCCGCAGGGTGACACAGTGACACAGACAGAAGGGAGCTATGAGTCTGTCCCTCCCCCCGCAGGGTGACAGTGACACAGACAGAAGGGAGCTATGAGTCTGTCCCTCCCCCCGCAGGGTGACACAGTGACACAGACAGAAGGGAGCTATGTGTCTGTCCCTCCCCCCGCAGGGTGACACAGTGACACAGACAGAAGGGAGCTATGAGTCTGTCCCTCCCCCCGCAGGGTGACACAGTGACACAGACAGAAGGGAGCTATGAGTCTGTCCCTCCCCCCGCAGGGTGACACAGTGACACAGACAGAAGGGAGCTATGAGTCTGTCCCTCCCCCGCAGGGTGACACAGTGACACAGACAGAAGGGAGCTATGAGTCTGTCCCTCCCCCCGCAGGGTGACACAGTGACACAGACAGAAGGGAGCTATGAGACTGTCCCTCCCCCCGCAGGGTGACACAGTGACACAGACAGAAGGGAGCGATGTGTCTGTCCCTCCCCCCACAGACGTCACCTCAAACAGGGGTCTCCTCCGGGCTTTCTGCAGTGACTCTGACAGGATAAAA
>NW_027455965.1:0-27580 GCF_040206685.1 Ascaphus truei | reverse complement strand
TCGCAATCCTTCGGGATGCTTTTGATGCAACACCGCCCCTAGTCCACTGAGACTAGCGTCCACATGCAGGATATAAGGTTGTTCGGGGTCGGCATAGGCTAACACTGGGGTTGCTGTCAGACCCTGCTTCAAGTCCACAAAAGTTTGTTCGCGAGGGATGCGCATGCGCGGCTGGCTGGTGATGGACGCTTAGTCGCTCAGCTCCACCAACCGCCGGCATATTAACGAAAATATCAGAGACTAAAACCGACCGCAGAACAATAAAATCGGACAGTACAGACACATAAATACACCCCGGTGAGGCACATCAACCCAAATCCCAGATGGCTACGACGAGGCAGAAAGTCCGACGCAAGTCGGATGTCAGGGCCTACTTCCCCGGACAAAGCAAGGTGGGGGCCGCGGAGATGTCAGCGGTCTCGGACTCCGACTCTGCCCAGGATGCCGAGGGGTCAAGAGCAACAGCTGCACAGTCCAAGATCATTAAAAAAGAAATCTCCAGACTCCTAGTGGACTTGAAGTCGTTTTTTAGGGGGGAAATGGAGGGGCTCCGGCATGACCTAATGCAAATTGGGGCCAGAACTAATGACCTAGAGGAACGCATGGAGGTGAGCGGGCAGAATCAGGAGGAGACAAATTCCCGGGTACGGTCCCTAGAACAGCGGGTGGCAGAACTGGAGGCCCGCCAGGAGGATGGGGAAAATAGGGACAGGAGGAACAACTTACGTATAAGGGGGATCCCGGAGGAGATCCTGGATCCGGAGGCTCTGCTGACACGCTGGATGGCCTCCATCCTGCCGGATAAGACAGAAGCTGACTTCAGGATGGACCGGTGTCATAGAGCCCTGCGTTCCAGACCACTGGCTTCAAATCCCCCCAGGGATGTGATTCTCCGCCTCCACTACTTCTCCATAAAGGAGGAGGTGGGTAAGATAGCTCGGGCAACCCCCCACATCACCTTTGAAGGGATCACCCTTACGGTATACCAAGACCTGTCCCCCCTTACGCTGGATCGGCGAAGAGCGGTAGGCCACATCACGCGGGCTCTAAGAGACAATGAAATCAGGTACCGCTGGGCTTTCCCCTTTGCACTAGTGGCCACAAAAAATGGCAGACCCCATGTCCTCAAACACCCGTCGGAGGGAACAGCCTTCCTGAAAAAGCTGGGGGTGCAGGGAATTACGGCTGCCCCCTCGGAGGGGGTCCAGCAAGGCACTAACGCAGATTCCCAGTCAAGAAGGCAGGGTTCCTCTTCCCCGAAGGAAAAGGGCTCCAGCAGAAAAGATGGGGGCGGGAAAAGCCCTTAACACACAGAAGGGACTACAGAATGAACTGTTCTGGTTGCGCTTGTTGCGCCTTTGTTTTACCTCCCACTAAGTTTGCGCTCCCCAAGGCTGCCCAGACGCCTCCCGGGAGAAATCTACCACAGGAGGGGATGCCCAGAGTCAGGAGGCCCCAAATGGCGGCCGTCATGTTCAGCGGGCACACATTGTTCGGAAGGACCCAAGATGGCGTTCCCTTACCTGGCTGAGCGGGAAGGCAGAGAAGACGCGCGAAACCCTCCATGGCGGTGCAGCTCTTGGCGGGAAGGAATGCTCCGGCGGTGGGACCCGCCCAGGGAGCTGCCCGGGGACCAGCCCTCGCCCCTCAGCAGCCCGCCTCCGAATGAGGAGGACACGCCCGTAAGCTGTGACGTCAGGGCAGAGGATCTCGCGAGAGCGGCAGCACGGAAGGCATCGGTGCGCCAGAGGAGAGGCGCTGTGACGTCAGGAGGACGGCGACGACCCGGATGCGATGCAGAGCTCCTCGGCGGAGGCACGCGAGATCCGCCGCCGGGGAGCAGCCCCAACTCAGGACTGAGCAAAAGGGGACCCTGGCTAGGGTCGGGGCAAGCACACGGACAGGGGGGCGAGAAGCCTCATAGATACCAGGTCTCTAGAGGGGTAATCGGCCACCGCGAGGAAAGGAGTCTGGGGGCCAAGTGAGGCTGTCCAAAAGTACAGAGGGGGGCAGAGTGAACGCGGAAGGGGGTTAAGACTTAAGAGTCAAAGTAGCTGAGAGCTGAGGGAAAGTAGATTAGCGAACGGAGAGGGAGCTCAAGTTGAATGTTTAGAGATTGGAGGCTAGGTTTTAGTTAAGCATAACTGCCGGCGGGAGGGGGGGTGTCCACCGCTCCGCCTGCAGGTATGTGCATCCACTCCAGGAGATGGGGTAAGACCCACCTTCCTGGCAAAGACCCGGCTGCCCGTGGCTGGTCACTAGAGCCACGGTGGGGGACCAAGAGGGAGGGAGGTCCAGAAAAAAAAGTTCACAGCCGGGCACTGAACCCGAGGTCTGTTAGGACCAATACGGTTCCTGTTATCTGTATCTGTATGTGTGTTGTTTATCTGTATCTTTCCCTCATGTTTCCTCCTGCCCCCTCCCCAGCCCCATCAGGCGTTAGACGGATCCCAACCGGAAAGCACAAACACAACGGTTCGCAAGCCCATCAGGACTGGGGTAAGAGTAATTGCACCTTTACACTCTATCTGCTCACACAACTGGCCTCCATATGGCGGTAACTTTCGTATCACAGAACGCTAAAGGTCTCAACAGTCCGCACAAGCGGAGGATCGCCTTTGCGGAGCTCAAGAGGCGAGGGGCTGAGGTGGTCTTTCTTCAGGAGACACACTTCAGCTCCAGACATAGCCCTAAATTTATGGATTCACACTTCCGACAGTTTTTCTTGGCTTCAGGGGAGGAAAAAAAAAGAGGGGTAGCTATTTTATTTCACAATCACAATCAATTCCAGGTAGAAAAGATCAAAAGGGACCCCGGGGGTAGATATATCGTGTTGGTCGGGCTACTCAAACAGACCAGAATCACTTTGGCATGCATATATGCGCCGAGTGAGGGTCAGACGGAGTTCTTTAACGCTTTTTTCCAAAAGCTGCAACAGTGGGCCGAGGGCCATATTGTACTAGGAGGGGACTTTAACACAGTACTCAACCCTAAGGTCGACCGTACGACATCCAAACAATCCATAAGGAAAGTAAGTAATACCGCACTCCTGAAGGGACTCCGACAAACTGGCTTAGTTGATATTTGGAGAGAGCAACATCAGAGTGAACGTAGCTACACCTTCTATTCCCATCCCCATGACAGCTACAGTAGGATTGACCACTTCTTTGTGTCGGGCAGAATGGTTCCACAAATATCCGACACAGGTATACATGATATCACTTGGTCGGACCATGCATCAATTGAGCTCAGATGCACTCAAATTGGGTTTGTCAGACCAGGAGCAAATTGGAAGCTAAACAAGTCAATCATTAAAATTCCGGAAATACAAAAAAAAGTCAAAACTGAGATCTCAGCCTATTTTAGGACAAACAGTGGTAGTGTGGCTTCCCAAGCTATATTATGGGAGGCTCATAAAGCCACAATACGGGGGGTTTTAATTAGCATCGCTGCAAGTAGAAAAAAGAAAAAAGAGGCCAAATTAACGCAGCTTTACAAAAGGTTACATGAGCTCTCTACACTACATAACCGGTCAGGTAGAGAGGACACCCTTAAGGAGCTGAAGGATGTCAGGATTGAACTGAACCTCCTCCTCACCTCCAGGGCCGAGAAGGACATGAGTTGGACGCAGAGGAAATTTTATGAGAAAGCTAACAAACCGGACACTATGCTGGCTACCAGACTCCGAAACCGGAAACCAAATTTTAATATTCAATCTATCAAAACAAACGGGGGCCAGTGTTCCTCAAACCCTAAAGTGATAGTGGGAGAGTTTGCGAAATTCTACACACAACTGTACAATGGGGAGAAGGTAGTTCACAATGCCAGAACAAGTAGTAAGCTACGGAAATTCCTGGCAGACGCGGCCCTACCACAATTAACCAGGGCAGAGAGTGAGGCACTACAGAGCGACTTTACGAGGGAGGAATTAGAGGCGGTAGTAAAAAACTTAAAAGCGTCAAAAGCCCCGGGCCCGGACGGGTTCTCCAACCTGTACTACAAAAAATTTATCGGAGTTTTGGCCCCGCATATGCTCCAGTTATTCAATGGAGTGCTAGCAGGAGAGCCCTTTCCGGGACAGATGCTCCAAGCGTCAATCTCAGTAATCCATAAAGAGGACAAAGATCCCAATAGTTGCCAGAGTTATAGGCCGATATCATTAATAAATACAGATGTTAAAATCTACTCTAAATTGCTGGCCAACAGATTAAATGTCATCCTGCCGAGGCTTATTCACCCGGATCAAGTTGGCTTCATTAGAAATAGACAAGCGGCCGATAACACCAGAAGGATCATTGATATCATAGAATTTATAGGAGCCAAGGGGATCCGAAGTGTGGCCCTAAGCCTAGATGCGGAAAAAGCTTTCGACAGGATTGACTGGCCATATCTGGAGTCCACGCTTGGAGCATTTGGGTTCGGAGACATATTCCAACAAGCAGTCAAGGCTTTGTACAGGGCCCCAACAGCTAGGGTGGTCCACCAAGGATACCCGTCTGATCTTTTCCCGATTAAAAGCGGCACGAGACAGGGGTGCCCGCTTTCGCCCCTGCTCTTCGCCCTATGCATCGAGCCGCTAGCAGCGCAAATTCGGAACAACGCCGATATCTCTGGGATACAAATCCACTCCCAGGAGCATAAAGTGGCTTTGTATGCAGATGACATCATCCTAACCCTGTCTAAACCGCTCGTCTCACTACCTAACCTGTTTGAGCTTCTAGAGCGGTTCGCCCAGATCTCAGGCTTCAAAATAAATCAGTCCAAATCAGAGGCCCTAAGCCTCAACATGCCGAGAGAGATGGAGAAGCTAATAGAACTCAATTTTGGGTTCAGATGGTGCCCTTCCTCCATGAAATACCTAGGAGTGCAGATCACAAAACAGACAAGCTCCTTATATTCGGCTAACTATCCCAAACTGCTGAGGACTCTAAAGAAAGAGCTGCAGGACTGGAAGGCATATGGTGTTTCCTGGCTAGGGAGGATCTATAGCGTCAAGATGAACGTCCTTCCCCGCATTCTATACTTGTTTCAAACTCTCCCAATTCCCGTGGTAAGAGCGGATATTACAGGGCTCCAAAAATCTATATCTCAATTTATTTGGAACGGTAGAAAACCACGGATTAGAGTAAAGACGATGCAGAAGGGTAAGGAAGCTGGTGGCCTAGCGGTGCCGAGTGTTATTTCCTACTACAAAGCGGCACAATTGTGCCAAATTACACAATGGCACGGGGACCCTGAGTTGCGGCGGTGGGTGGCACTGGAGAGGGAGGTGTGCACCCCGCTGGAACTCACGGACCTGATCTGGTACCCGAGGAAACGGGTGAAGGAGGTTCTCATTCCATTGACCTCTGTGCTCAACTCACTCTCGGTCTGGGAGGCCGCCAAAGTTAACAGCTCATTAACCTCCAAACATACTCTGATGGCACCTTTACATGGCAATCCAGACTTTGCTCCGGGGCTGACAGACAGGGGCTTCCGGCGCTGGGGTAGAGCGGGGGTTAGACGGCTGAAGGACCTGGAGGTTAAAGGTAAGATCAAATCATTCGCAGAATTACAGTCAGAAACAGACATTCCTAACACGGATTTTATGAAATACCTCCAGGTCAGGGCATACTACAACGCACACCCGGTGAGACCACCGCTAACGAATTTTGAGAAGCTCTGTGCGAGAGGGACAAGCACACGGGGACTGATCTCTGCCCTATACAGAGAGGTGGTGAATACGGACGGAGACAGGACAGTTAAACCCCGGTTCATGACGCAATGGGAAGAGGATCTCCAGGGTATTTTAGAGGACGAGGACTGGGCCGAGGTATTCAAAGCCGCGGCCACTAGCTCCATCTGTACAACATTGAAAGAGAACTCGTATAAGGTATTACTTCGGTGGTACCTCACACCAGTTAGACTGGCCAAATTCAAACAGGGATCGTCCCCGCTCTGCCCCAGGCGGTGCGGGGAACTAGGAGATCTGGTACACATGCTGTGGTCTTGCCCGAAAATAGTGCCGATCTGGTCCCAGATCCGAGATTGGCTACAGAGGATCTTTTTAGGGCTCAAAATCCGGCTGGACCCGTGGCTGTTTCTATTAGGTAAACCTACAAACGAGGTTTCTCGGTCGGGCAACAAGCTAATAGCACACTTTGCTACCGCTATGCGGTGCGAGACCGCAGCACTGTGGAATCAGAACGCGATTCCCTCTATAGACAAAATTAGGAACAGAATTTGGTTCATTTGCCGAATGGAGAAGTTAACGAGCTTAGTTAACGACTCGGCCGATAAATTCGAAAAAGTTTGGTCATTGTGGTTGGTACAGACCGATATTCAGGGTATGAGTGAGGCCACCATATGGCTTTGATAGACGGAAATGGGTTCTCCTTGGATGATGGACAGGGAGCTACACAGGACGGAAGGACAGTAGGGCGCCCCCAGGGCGATGTTTCTACCCCATTCAGAACAAGGTTGAGTGGAGAAAGCAGTTAGAGCACAGAGATCCAAACGAGGAGTTCTAGAGCGAGCTGACAATAGAACCGGCGCAGGTCGTCGGCTCGACAAGTAGGCTGTGTTTCGTCTACGCCGTCCCCTACCCTCCCCCCCCTTCCCCTCCCACCCTACTTTCCCATAATTTGTGGTTTGTCTGTCAAGGTCTTGTCCTGTGGGTCTCCCCAACGTACGTCCGTCATATGTAGTTTGTCCTCGCAAGGGACGTGTATACTTGGAATAATTACCATCGTCATGTAACCTATTGATTGTATGCACTAAAAACCAATAAAAATAAAGTTGAAAAAAAAAAAAAAAAAAGTTTGTTCGCACTCTGAGGTCCATTTGTCCCCGAAGGGCTGTCGGGCAGGGGTGGCCTTCCGGCCTGTGTCTTCGTGATATATCTTGAGGAGGCAGATGATTTGGCCCGACGGGAATATCCCTCCACAAACCTGCGATAGTACCCGCAGAACCCCAAGACCGAGCGCAACTCCACCACATTATCGGGTCGGGGCCAGCTTACTACGGCTTCTATTTTAGCGGGATCAGTGGCGATCCCCTCCCACGTAGGTCACCGACGTCCTACAAAATCGGCATTTATCCAAAGAGAGCTTGAGCCCCTCTCGGGCTATCCGGTCGAGTACCTTCAGGAGCCGAGTTTCGTGTTCCTCTAACGTTCGCCCAAAGACGATGATGTCGTCCAAATACACCAGACATTCTCGGGGGTTCAAGTCCCCTAAGGTCTTCTCCATTAGCCGTTGGAAGGTGGCTGGTGCCCCATATATGCCTTGGGGCATGCAGTGAATTGATAGAACCCCAGTTATCACAGATTTTCTGTGGATGTACACGATCACTATACACCTTTAACACTTTATCTACTAGGCTGTACCCCACCCCATTTAATAGTATTCACATTAATCTCACATCCATTTTCCCTTGGTATATATGCATACATGCTATTTAAACGTATGATGGCTATCAATTTATGACCCGAAGAGGCAAATCACTATCAATCTATCTTGGTTTACATACAGGATTGTATTGATACGCTATTTGTTGAAATAGGTTTTAAACATTTTTGTGCTAATTAATAAAAAAAATGTATTAGTGGAGATGAAGCTTCATCTCTTTAAGGAAAATAGAGTTTCACTTTAGAGGTTGTGTGCATCATAGCGATTACTTTTCTCCATTTTGCTTTCCCTCTAGCCTGCAGTACCCACAAACATCCACTGGGACTGCTGCTGCTCTTGCTATCTCTCTTAAAGAACCTTCCAGGCTCTGAAACCTGACACCTTTGCACCTGTCCCATGCCTCCAGCCATACCTATATAAACCTCCTCTTCCTGTTCTTCCTTGCCTGTTTATACTGGTTCCCCCAGCACCTGCTAGGTTCCTGTATTCTTTGCTGCTGCTTTTGCTGTTGTAGCTGTTTGCTGTTGCCCTGTTCCTGAGTCCCAGTCCTGTTCCTGCCCCCTGTTGCCGACCTTTGCTTGTGACCTCGACCACGCTCCCTCATGTTCCTGCCACTGGGCTCCACTCCAGCCATAGATCAACCCTTGACACACGACCAGCTTCACATTTCAAGGCTAGTAACTATCTTTGCACTGATGAGACCCAAACACGACTCAAAATAGCTGTCTGTGGGTAGGTTTACTTGCCATACACTTCTTTATCCCAGGTTGTGCTGAAAAGCTGTGTAATCCGGCAAGCATGTGCTTATAGGAATCCATGCTAAAAAGGATAAGAAGCAAAAAGTGTTTGTAAGGTAAAAGTATAGACCAGGCCCCCCTAATTTATTATGTTATAGTCAGAAATCTTAGGGATGTTAGTCAGGATCACTAGAGAAGACTGAGGGAGTCCTAGAAAGTTAAGTGAACCGGCATGTGACAGAGGGCCTCAGTAACGAGGATTCTTGGATGCTGGCGGATCGGCTCTAACCACGGATCTGCATTGACATTCCTCTCAGGCAAAAGTGGAAGTGGCAATTACCATAAAGGCCAAGGTATTGGGTTACGTATACAGAACCCGCTAGGATCCCCAAGGGGCCTAGTATTAATGAGAAAATGAGGAGATGTCCCAGACCGATGAGGGGGGGGGGGAGGGCCCGGGTCTTAGCACAGTAAAGAAACAAGATATGATTTGTACCTCTATCCAAGTGTTAAGAGTGAGCACTGATAAAAGAACCGTATTTATATGTATGTCTGATATAAAATACGGTGCAACATTGCCAATGTATGAGCGGTCCCTGTGTTTGGGAACACGAATAAATGACAGTTGTGCTATAAAGGTTCCTGGTGCCCATTATTATACAAGCTTGCTGCCTCATCACCCAGCCGCCTGATTTCCTGCCCCTGAGTCAAGGTAACCCATGCAGAGTAGCCATATACACACCACACCAATGTAACCTCCATAGGAAGCAGGGCAGGGAGATTTATACAAACTTATCAAGGCACTCAGATAATCCGTACAGCACTACATAAACAGTCTCTTTCTTGTCCTTATCTTGGAAGTGGGTAAGGGTCCCAGCTGTCTCCAGGTAACCTTCTGTTGCAGGTTTTGAAGTCCTGCTGTTCCCTGGAAGTCCCTGTGGGCAATTACTGTCCTGTTTCCTTGCAGGCCTCTATGTGATGCAAAGTTTTGAGTCCCCACTGTTCAGTGGTAAATCCTGGAGTTCAATGCGCTCTAAAATAGCACTATAATAAACAACAAAATAAGTGACTTTCGGTGATAATGGTGATGTTATAATAAATGACACTGATAAGTTCTTGGGTAGTCTGCAGCTCTCAAATCACGGATGTCTTCTCCCATTTGATGTTGACTCCCAAGTTGATAAAATAGAGGGAATAATCCACAACATAGTAGATTTGTGAATTGTGTCCCATATTCATTATTTTATACCCAACTTGGAAGAGTTACTAATTATCATAATCAGCAATATACATAACACATGGTGCTATGGGGGCAATTAATTATACATTGAACAGTAAAATATCACAATACATAACAAATAAAATACTTAGTATACACAGTTAGATTATTACAGTTGACAATCAAAAAATAGCACATATTACTATCACTAATAGGATATAATGTAACCTGCCTTTGGGATTACTAGGGCCTTAAGGGGCTAACTATGTGGTCCCACATAGAGTAACATCCCTTACTCATCACATTGTGCTGGGGTGACTCAGCAGAAGTTAAGCCCCACTCCTTCTGCCTAGAGACAGTGACATCAGACTGGGCTATAAATACTAAAGGGGGAAGCTTCTAGAACTCAGATCCCAGGACGTGTTGAAGAAGAGGGATCTCACTGTGAATAGTTCTATAAGTTTCTATGTGTAAGATAGGTTAAGTATCCCATTAATTGTTTTCCAGTTAGGGAGAGTATCCTGTTTAAATAGCGTCCCACAGAAATGGTCTCCCTCTCTTGGTGAAACGCGTAGGATTGGTGAACTACTGAGGACACCAAACCTGGTGTCAGTAGCCATTGTGTTTTCCCAGAACAGCTGGACTAGCGAGGAGAACCTGCACTGTAAAAGTGGCTCTCCAATGGCATCCGAATTCCACTCTGCTGAATGTGGACAAGGCGGCTGGGGTGTGCCATATACAAACGACCCAAAAGGCTTATTTTCAATCAGAACTTTATTTAAAACACCATAGCAGACACTTAAAAGGAATTGAAAAACAGTGAGACAAAACCAGGGTGTGGTCTCCTGAGCCTAGCAGGGTGACCGTTTTAACTCTTCACACTCGTGCAGGTAAGATTTATAGTTCCTTTTATTTTTCTGATTTGTCTTGCATCCCTTTCCATTTTGTTTGTTAATTCTGCAAATATTCATATATAGTTTTTGAGTCTATGGCTGATCTCATCTCTATTTATGGATTTTTAATTTGAACAGACCCTATGAATTGCAATATTTTTATATCCGCGTGTTTTTATAATACTCTTAACTTTGTGATTTATATTATATTATTATATGTATATCACAGGTGTGTTTTTTTTTATACATATGTTGAATTTATTACTATGCGCGCGCCCCCCACTCCCCCCCTTTTTTTTTAGGATATCAAACTCTCTGATATAATTAAGACATGATAGGTGATTATTATTTTTTTTTCAACTTCAATTTTTTATTGATACTTCACATGTTATACAGACATTTAATACATTCTTATTCAAAACATTTTCGTAATGATGTCCGGTGTCCATGCAAAACTGTTTTCAACAGGTGGCAACAGGACATACGGGGTAGATGAACCGACAAGCACAAATCACAAACCTAAGGGGATTGGGGTAATAGAGGGGGGGAGGGGACTTTCCGCCGTGGTTCCGCTGAAAGCTCTGCATCTACCGGCTCATCGCTTCCTGAGGGGCCAGATTTATCTCCGGCAACACCCGTTGCCCATCCATGGGGTTTTGTTTAGCTTGACCTAGATATTTCTAACTTGTCCTACCTGTCTATTTCTGTGCCCTAGCCCCAAAGGAAAACACACTTATTTCTATTATTGCCATATCGTGGACCTTTCTACCCCCGGTATGTCTGTCTGGGCCAACCATGGCGTCCAGACTTTTAGGTAGTTTGTGCCAGTGTCATTGACCAAACTCGTCAATTTCTCCATCTGGCAGACTGTCCAAATTCTGTTCCGAATTGTAGCAATCCTTGGAATCTCATTTTGTTTCCATCGTGCTGCGATCTCTCCCCGTACTGCCGTTGTAAAGTGCGTTATCAACTTATTTGTTTTTTTAGAGAGGCCTGGATGCGGCCTGTTTAAGAGAAACAGCCATGGGTCTGGTGGGATATGTGTGCCTAGGATCCTGGTCAGCCAATCTTTGATTGAATCCCAGACTGTGGCTATTTTGGGGCAAGACCACAGCATGTGTAACAAGTCTGCTTGCTGTCCACATTGTCTAGGACACAATGGGGAGTAACTAGGCAGAAATGTAGCCAATTTTGTGGGGGTGTGGTACCATCTCATCATAACTTTATATGTGTTTCCCCTTAAGGTCGTGCACATAATGCTTTTGGAAACTGCCAGGGCAATTTTCGTCCATTCCTCTATATCTAAGACCTCCCCTAGGTCCGTCTCCCATTTGGTCATGTATCCTAACTTTTCTGTCACGGTCGAGCCAGAACCAGTTACTTCCTTGTACAACTGCGATGTGAGTCCCTTTGTGGTCGTCCCTGTGCGACAGAGCTTTTCAAAGTTCGTTAATTGATTTATAGGTTGTTGAGCCTGATAGAATGCTATGACCTGGAGGTATCTAAAGAATTCAGCATTGGGAAAATTTATGTTGGATTTGAGGATATTAAATGTTTGTATGTCTCTTCTACCCTCCAGGTCCACTAATCTATTAATTTGTTTAGTTTTCCAAATTGTGAAGTCCGCACTGTTCAGTCCTGGAGCAAATAATTTATTTATTTATTTATAAAATGTTTTACCAGGAAGTAATACATTGAGAGTTTCCTCTCGTTTTCAAGTATGTCCTGGACATAGTTAATATGACAAATAATACATGGTTACAAATACAGTTACATAAATGAACAGGGTATACATTATATACAATACATTGCATGCACAGTTAGAGAATATGTATATTATAGGCTTATGTAACAGTTACAGACCAGATTAAAATGTGAGACAGCCTTAGTTTTGAAAGAACTTAAGCTGGTGGTGGATGTGGTGGAAATAATGGATTCCCCCATAATGGGGTCATGCCCGATGATTTATGGGTCAATTTGCATTTGAGCCTAGTGTTCTCCCACACCGAGAGTGAGTTGGTCATTGAGGAAAGCGGCAATTTGGTGCTTGATCTCACCTTTTTGGGGAGCCAAATTAGATGTCCCAGTTCGACCGGGGCGCATATCTCTCTTTCTAACCTGACCCATCTTTTTGAGTCAGGGTTGGTGTGCCATTGTACAATCTGGCATAATTGGGCCGCTTTGTAATAGGACAACAAGCAAGTTAACGCTAGCCCACCCACCCCTGTTTGTTTGCGCATTATCCGCTTACCTACTCTCGCTCTCCTCCCTCCCCAGATAAATTTATCTATCTCAGATTGAAGCGAGAGAGTATCTTTCAATCGTAGTGGCACCGGGAGGGTCTGGTAGAGATATAGAAGGCGAGGGAGCAGATTCATTGTAATGCAGTGGATCTTCCCTATCCAAGAAATTTTGTGGTTGGCCCATCTTCCCATGTCCTCTCTCAGGGTATGAATCAATTTGGGGTAATTTGCCTGGTACAACCGGTTGGTTGTCTTGGTTACATTAACTCCTAGATATTTAATTTTCTTCTGCTGCCAGTTATAGTTGAGGGTGATCAGCTTCTCCAGATGTTTACGTAAATTTATATTCATGGCGTCCGATTTGGATTTATTAATTTTGAATCCGGAGATCCTGTTGAATCTCCCCAATAAGTCGAATAAGTTTGGTAAAGAGGTAAGGGGTTTAGATATTGTCAGGAACACATCATCCGCATACAGTGCCACCTTATGCGACTGGCTTCCAATGACAATACCCGAGATATCTTTGCTGTCTCTTATCTGAGCAGCCAAGGGCTCCATGCATAATGCAAAGAGGAGAGGGGAGAGCGGGCAGCCCTGTCGTGTTCCACTCCTAATTGAGAAGGGGTCCGAAGCGAATCCCTGGTGGGTCACCCTGGCTGACGGAGCCGAATATAGGGAGAATATAGCTTTTGTTAATTTCTCTCCCAACCCAAATGCTCCAAGCGTGGCCTCTAAGTATGGCCAGTCTATCCTGTTGAATGCTTTTTCTGCATCCAGACTGAGCGCCATAACTGATATTGATCTTGTGTTGGCTATTTCTAACAGATCAATGATTCATCTGGTATTATCTGCCGCTTGCCGACCCGCTATAAACCCGACTTGATCTGGGTGCACCAGTCTGGGCAGGATGAGACTCAGTCTGTTAGCCAATAATTTAGCGTAGATTTTAATGTCCGAATTAATCAGGGATATGGGTCTGTAACTTCTACAGTCCTGTGGGTCTTTACCCTGTTTATGTATTACTGGGATTGACACTTGGTGCATGTGTTGGGGGAAAGGGGTGCCTCCCAGCACCTGATTAAACATACGGAGGAGATATGGGGTCAATTGGTTCTTGTATTTTTTGTAATACAGATTCGAGAATCCGTCAGGACCCGGGGCTTTAGAGGGTTTCAGATTTGTGATAACTTCGGCTACTTCCTCCGCTGTGAAATCCCTGCCCATTAATTCTCTATCTACCCCACTCATACTTGGTAGATTCGCGCCCTTCAGGAAATCCTTCAAGGCTCTCTCCGTATCAGAGGAGCGGATCACCTTCCCTCCATCATATAATTTCTCGTAGAAGTTCTTGAATTCACCTACTATATTCTTAGGGTTGGCAGAAAGTATTCCCGACTGTGTTCGTATGGCGTGGATATTGTAATTCTTATCCTTGGGATTAATTAGCTTGGCCAATAGGGTATCTGGCTTGTTTGCTTTTTCAAAAAATTTCCTTTTTGACCAAGTCAGCGATTTCTCTGCCTGGGAGGTAAGGAGCAGATTCACTTTAATCTGTGTGTCTCTAATCTTTTGGAGGGTAGCTGGGTCAGGAGACCTCTTATGCTGATCCCATAATTTTTTCAGTTCTTTCCGCCCCTCTATGATTTTTTTATTTCTCTCTCTCTTTCTCTTGGCCACCAGACTGATAAGAACCCCTCTTAATGTTGCTTTATGTGCCTCCGAGAGGGTGATGTGGGAGCGAACGCTTCCCTCATTTTCTCTAAAGAAATGTGTTATGTCTCCCCTAATTTTCTCTTGTAATTCTGGTATTTTGTGTAAGGACTCGTTTAGTTTCCAGTTTGCTCCTGGTCTGTCCAGCCCTATTTGTGCGCACCTTAGCTCTATGGGTGCATGATCAGACCACGAAATATCGTGGATCCCAGTATGGGAGATCTGTGGGACCAGTCTACTAGTGACAAAGAAGTAATCGATTCTGCTAAATGAGTTATGTGGGTGTGAGTAGAAAGTGCAATTTTTGTCTAAAGGGTGTGCCTCCCTCCAGACATCGACCAACCCCAAGTCTCTTAGCCCATGTTCAAGGGCCTTGGGCCTTGCCGTTGTTCCAAGCCTGGGGGGCTCTGATCTGTCCAGGTCTGCGTTCAACACCGTGTTAAAGTCGCCTCCCACTATTAGGGCACCCTTGGCATGTTTTTGGATGGCTGCGAAGGTTGCTGTATAAAAAGCTGAATCATGTCCATTTGGTGCATATATTGCCGCAATCGTAATGGGTTGCTGGTTTATCGATCCTGCCAGCAGGAGGAATTTACCTGCCCTGTCTTTTTTCACTGTGTCCACCACCAGTCCCACTCTATTGTGTATAAGTATTGCAACTCCGCGTTTCTTCTCCTTTGCAGAGGACAAAAACGTCTGTTTGAATTGCTTGTCAAAATATTTCGGGAAGCTGGTGGTGCTAAAATGAGTCTCCTGTATTAGGACAATGTCAGCCCCTTTTCTCTTATAGTCAGTAAGAGCCACCTTTCTTCTACGGGAGCAGTTTAACCCTTTTACGTTATGAGAGATAAGTCAGTGTCATGGTGTGGGCCTGTTCTCACCTGTCGTCAATTTCTTTTCCATGGTAGGTGTCAGGGCGTTGCCGGAGAGCCTCCGCCGCCCTGTGATGTCCAGCAGCTCGTCCAGACCCAACGTTGCACCACCTAGGCAGAAGGTAGGATGGGAAGGGAAAGACACAAAAGGGACACAGGATACATAAGGAAAGTTACACAAAATGGGGAAGAAATCAGTGGCCCTTGACCATTGCTCTTCCCTTGCCTTTAGGACGTGGGAACCCGTTAGGTCTGCCCCCGGATCTCCTCCCTCCCGACGGGTGGCTCCCATCCCACTCATCCTAAGGACTTTCTCGGATCCCAGGGCGTAGACCCCGGTCCGAGGGTGCAGGTACATGACAGCGACCAGACCGCCTTCCCAGCCGGCGACTGCATCTGGTTTCCTTTCTTATAGCATCAACTCTGCTAATAGTCATATAACTTTGGATCACCCATCTATAACTTACAATTTTTGTAACCCAGCTTCAACTCCCCACCTCATTAGGTATCGTGTATTGATCTACTCCCCGATTATTCTAATTCTTATTTAACTCCTCTCCAGCTCCCTGGTTATTTGAATTCTATCTGATCTCTATTTAAACTTTTAGTTCCCTGTAACTCTAACTAACTAGACCCTATTTCTAATTCTATTAACTTCGACCCTGGTTTGAACTTTGTTGACCTAGCCCATATCTGAGGTACTGGTATCGCCACCTCTCTGTTATTCCCTTAGTTTTTTTTGTTTTATGATTTTAATAAGTTATATAAGAGATAATTGTATGTGAGACCCCTGTTTTGTGATCTCCAGGGTTCCCCATGTTGTTTTGCAGGCTTAACCACCTGGCGAGGGGGGTGCTAAGCTCCGTGTCTGCACATTGTAATTGTAATTGTATTTGTGGGGGGAAGGGTGATTGTATTTGTGGGGGGTGGTGGTAATTGTATTTGGGGGGAGGTAGTGGTAATTGTATCTGGGGTAGTGGTAATTTTAAATGGGGGGTAGTATAGTAGTGGTGCTTATATCTGGGGGGGTAATGGTGTTTGTATTTGTTAGGGAATGTTTGCAGCGTGTGTAGCGTGTGTAGCGTGTGTAGCGTGTGTAGCGTGTGTAGCGGTGTCTGTAATTGGGGAGTGTACCGGTGTCTCTTTGGGGGGGGTATAGAGGTGTCTGTATTATGAGGGGTATTGTGTGTGTATTGGGGGGGTATAGGGGTGTCTGTATTATGAGGGGTATTGTGTGTGTGTGTGTGTGTGTGTGTGTGTGTGTGTGTGTGTGTGTGTGTGTGTGTGTGTGTGTGTATTGGGGGGGGTTGTGTGGGCAGTGTGGGAGGGGGAATTTTATGAGTATTGGGAGGAATTGGGGGCGCCTAGACTGGGGGGGTTGGGGTGGTGCCGTCCTGGAGAGGGCGGGCCCAGGCGAAGTTCTAGTCCTGGGTCCCAGGAAATCTGTCGGTGGCCCTGAAGGCTTGGACAGATTTATCATATGATTATAATGAGTGTGCGTGTGTGGATTACTGCTTATCTGATCAGAGTTTGCAGCGTGACATTCCAGAATATCAGTCTCTTGCATCACTGCTCTCTTGCCGCCACCCTTATAAGCCAGGAGGCAACCCTTGCACCCTCTATAACATGTACGAAGGCTAGTTTCTATATAGCTGCACCCATGGTTTGACCTCTATAGAGGTAATTACTTGCAGCTACAGACAGATGCATATTGGAAAGTTTTTTCTTAAAGCACAGGGCTACTAAAAATTAGGTTAAAAAATGATTACTATTATAAGTTCCCAAACTGTTTTTTTGTTGTTGTTGCAATTACGCACAGTGCTGCCACATGCAACAAATTACATTGTTAGGCCAGGGCCATGGTCCAAAAGACAGCGCTGAGCCGCGCCACTTACCCCCATCATCCCTACTGAGTGCGGCTTTAGATGGCGCTTCCGCACGCTTCCGCAGGTGTGCGGAGGCGTGTGGAATTGAAGCCGACAGTACAATTTAATTTTTCCCGCTGAGGGAAGCGGAGGGCCGGTCATGTGACCGCTAAAAGCCAATGGCAGTCCGTGACGTCGGTGACGTGGCGCGCTAGCCCCGCCTCCCATCCGCCTCCCACCCGGCTCACAAGCGCGCTCGCTGACGCTCATGCAAGGACACAAAAAAGCTCCTGCAGGAGAGCATGAGCGTCAGCGCTGCTCAGCGCTGTTATGTTTACCATGTCCGAGGCCTTACGTTATGTGAGTAAACTACCAAATTGTAAATCCCATTTCAGACTCTACAGCCAGAAAGATTTAAAAAAAAAACATTTATGATTTCAACCTGCTCAACGCAAGAATTCTATTTTGAGTATCACAGAAGAGTCGATGCATTGTTCCCTATTCCCGGAGCAGGCTGCGACAGTGTATATATGATGTCAACGTTCTTCGGTCAGTAACATTTTGTTTTTGCAAGGGCAGCTTTTGAAAACAGTTGCTGATACAATGCTACATATCTGGTGGGTTTGTCATGAAATTTCGAAACTATGGTCTCATCTTTATTCACTTATTAACCCTCTGGGTGCCCCCAGGAGGTAGCTCCAATGTCATGGGGGTTTTAGCACTTTCGTAGTAGCTGCGTCATAATCTAGTTCAGCGGTGGCAAACTCCAGTCCTCGGGGGGTCACCAACAGGTCAGGTTTAAACGATAACCCTGCTTCAGCCCAGGTGGCTCAATCAGTGACTCAGTCATAGATTGAGCCACCTGTGCTGAAGCAGGGATTATCCTTAAAACCTGACCTGGTGGTGGCCCCTTAGGGCTGGAGTTGGCCACTCCTGATCTAGTTGCTTGTTTTTGTAGGGAAGACCATATTCTGTGCTCCACAGCTGCGATCTTACAGGTTGAGGAAGAGCGCTGGGGCGGCACACGGGGGCGCAGCAAAAACAAAAAAATTGCGCACCCCTGCTCTAGAACTCAGTGTGAAAATAGAGATGTGCACATTTTTTACCCATGTTTGCACACCATGCAAAATATTTCACGTGAGAAAAGTGCACGCAGTTTTAAAAGTTCACAAGCAGCTTGCCCTGTAAAGTAACTCCATTTCGTAACCTGAAACATGGGTTTCGAGAGAGCCCTTCATTCTGTGAATTTTGCCAATTTCGCTAGAACTTAGTTTTTGTGGTCTAACAATACCCCATACCTTGCAAATGCAGAGGATTGCAAATATTTTCAGCTGGAAAAAGATATGGAAACTGCACAAGAAACTAGAGTGAGACTTAATCAAGAAGAAACAGAGACAACTACAATGCCCATCTCTGTATGACAGCAGACCATAAACACAACATCAGGTATTTCATATTAACAAAATGCCTATCGCCACTGTAAAAGCAACTAACCACCAGCATAAGTGTAATTTAGCATTAGAAACCTCAAATGACTTTTCAAAACAGATACCCCCTGTAAAACCAGAAGAACACACAGGCTGCCTGGGCGTTATAAACTTGTCTGATTATGAACGATCTAAACCTGAGATTTCAGTTCTCTCTAAGGGACCAACAATCTGTCCCACCACCAAACTGGATCAAATCCAACTAATCTCCAACCCAGAAGAATTCTTCGGGAGATTACGTCTGAAATAATATTTCCACGAAAAGAGCGCACCCCCAGAATGATGGAGTACAACACCAAGAAGAGGAACACCTATTTCACACCATAACAGGATGCAATGGCAAACTAGACAGCTACATACAGAGCTTCAGACTGCAAGTTTCTTCTCTAGCATCAGCACAGCAGAAACAAAATTATGTACAACCTTTCCCCATGGAGAGATCTGCAATCGAGGAATTGCGAACCAACCACATCACTATCAAAGCAGCAGCTAAAGGAGGTGCAGTGGTGGGTATGGACACAAATAAATACATAGAAGGCAACAGCCAACTTCTACTACAATAAATTGACCCAAGATCCAACCCAGGAATATACAAAGTAACTCAGTAATCTCAGCAACTCCTTCCATAATCAGCTGCAACCAGAATGGGGGCTACTCATACCTAACAACCTAGGAGTTGGTATCTTCTACATGCTTCCCAAAATCCACAAACCAGGAAACCATGGCGGACCGATTTATAACGGGTATGGATAGTGGAGAATATCCTCAAACCACTAGTCACAAACACCATCAGTTTATTCAAGATACCACAGACATTCTCAATAAAAACCTAACAACATCAAACAACTACTATCTGACAAACTACTAGTTGCCATGGATGTAGAATCCCTGTACAGTAACATCCGCCACAATAATGGCACAATTCCTTGCAACCTCTCCCCTGAATCAGAAATACAGCACTGAAGTAATTACCAAACGAATAGAATATATCCTCACACACTACTTCACATTCAACAAGGAAATGTACCTACAACTAATGGGCAATGGGCACCAGGATGGCACCGCAATATGCCAATCTTTTCATGCCAAATCTAGATTCCTAACCACATGCACCCACAAACCTTAAAAATATTACAGATACATTGACGATCTGTTTATAATCTGAAGAAAATCCAAAACAATTTTACGTGTCCTTGAATTAATTCCACCCATCAATTAAGCACAGAATAAATTATTCTGTAAACCTAGTGAACTTTCTCGATACAACAGTAACACTAAAGAATGGCAAACTACACATATCGGAATACAGGAACCCTGCAGACAGATATAGTTACCTCCATAACTCCAGCTTCCATCCCACTAATATAAGACGAACCATCATATACAGTCAGGATACAAGATATCACCAAATATGCTCTGACACTAAAGACACCAACAGACACCTCACATGACCGAATCAATCATTCAGACTGAAGGGATACAAGCCAAAGACTATTGCCAGAACAATCACAACTGCCCTAAAAGTCCCATGAGAACACCTGATCCAATACAAAAAGAAACAACCACAAGCATACCACTCTAGTGGCTACATACAACCCGGCCCATGAGGGAATGTGAAAAATAATCAAAGATCTGCATCTCATGCTGACAGAGGATCACACATTAAAATACATCTTCCCCAACCCTCCCATCCTTGTATCCCAGCAACCGCCAAACCTCAGACCGAAGTTAATCAACAGAAAACTGCATAACGAACTCAAGGATGCTGAGAATGGCACAGGACTATGCAACATCACACTCTGAAAACTCTGCAAACATATATGCAAATATCCCACAGTCAGTCACATACATAAAATATTTCATGTTAAAGGATCATTCTGCTGCACATCCATGAATGTGGTTTATATGGTTCAATGCAATAAATGGGACCTAGATTGCTATATTGGTGAAACCAGCCATAAACTTCAAACCAGAAAGAGCCTACACAGATACAGTTCGTTTTCATGATGTGTTATTGTGTAACAGGGACTTAGCCCTGTTTAAGTAAAACTGCCTCTAAATGCTCTGAGGAAGCCAGCAGGGAGCTGGTTAATTGCAGCCTGTCAATTAACCAAGCTCCACCTGGCTAATCAGAGCTCTAGAAAAGCCTTCTGTGGGAAACTGCTAGAGAGACTTCTTAGCACACAACTGTGCTAACACAGGTCAGAGACACTCCTTAGCACACAAGTGTGCTGACACAGGAGAGCAAAGACAAAGGATTGCCACAAGCAGAGACACAGATAAGAACTTTTATATTTTCATGACAGATGTTTGCATAATATTGTTTTGGACCTGGAAGTAGGTCTACCCAGGGGGATAGCTAGGGGACCTACTGTTTAGTTAATCTCCAAAGGGGAGTAGAGTTTTATTTTATGCTTTGTTGTTTAAAGGAACAGGCTCAATAAAGCCATGTTTTACTTTCATCCAAATCAGTCTCCATTAGTGTACCTCTGCACACATCTCTTACAAGAACGATATTGCACTCCAGTGCAACACCACTTCTCACCACCAGATCATTCCATAAATTATTTAAAAATCCAAATCCTCAAAGGAACGTTTAAAAGCACTCGAGAACGGAAAACATTTGAACTTAAAATGATAATGCTCTTTGACACTAAAACAAGAGGAGATAATGCTGATATAGGGGTTTAAACATACTATCATAATTATTTGTAAGGTTTCTCCCTACCTCTCTGTTAATTTTACAAATCAACCCTCTACCCCCCTCCCCCCCACTTAATTTAAGTGCCTTCGAAAAGCGCACGTGGCCTGTAAACCCCGCGCCCCTCAGCACTCAGTCTCGTGCCACCCCCAAGGGGTCGCGCGCCCCAGTTTGCGCACCGCTGCTCTGCAGTATTCTAAATAGGTGCAGGTAAGAGGGAGAATCCCTAAAAAAATCCTCTAACAAATATAACATTATACATATATGTCACCTGTAAAAAAAATGTAACAAGACATGATGAATCAATAGAATAATGTATTTACTGCTCATAAGTAGAAAAAATACATTAAGGTAAAAAAAAAAATACTGACAAAACTAAACTACACAAAAATAAAAATGACATGGAAAACAGGTATCTACAGGATGTTTCTTTCCTGACAACACTGTGGTGAAAGAAATGTCTATATATCAGAAAATTAGGAAAATACACTAATAAACACGAGGAAGAAAAATCCATAGGCAATAGGCCAAATAAATAAGTCCAATACTGTATAATGAATAGGTGGGGTACACATCAAAACACACTATTTGCATAAAAAAATCATATCAGGCAAATAAGCAAAAAAAAAAAGACCGTCAAGAAGGGGGGCAACGTTTCAGGAATGATATCCTTTCTTTTGGCCCATTCCCCCCCTACACACACGGGAATGTGATATCTGGATGGGCGGAGGGAGGATGCCTGCCACTGCTCTTTTCCTGAGTTTCTGGGGAGGGACACATCTAAAGGGAAGTACTGCTTTTTGTACAGCATACGTGGGAATGGGCCAGAATGTTTTATTCTTAATAATGGGCATATACGCTATTATCAAGATCTGGATAATAGGTCTTTTGCCCGTTACTGTATGTGTTGTGGAGGGGGGGGAGTGTTGGAGGTAGAGGGGGTGGGTAGTAAGGTGACCATTGATTGCCAATGTGGTTATCTGTTCCCTGTTGAGGGCATAGGTAACAACAGACAAAATCAATGGGTTTAATGGCCTACTGTTTATTTTAATGTGCAGTATTCTATTGTCAATGTAATTTTATTGTGTATTTTTTTCCTGCACAAATGGGCAAAAGCGCTATTAGCCACTAATACATTTGCCCACTTGTGTGTGTGGTGTAGGGGGTGGGAGTAGTCACCCCGAGGCGTGTGGTTATGCCTCCCGGGTGGGCAGTGGGAGGGGTTAACCCCTTAATTACCATAGTGGTTACAACCGTTAAGGCAATTAAGAGATTAACCTATTCCATAACCCTCCCTTCAGGCCTAACCACCCTCCCCAGGGCAACTACAGTACACCCTTCACCCACCCCATTAAAATAATATCAGTAAACCCTTAATTACCTTAGTGGTAGTAACCACTACTGTAATTAAGGGGTTACTGGTGTTTTAATGGCTGGGCATCGGCCCTTCAATGTTGGTCAAGAAGAGGAGGAGGTCACCTTCACCCTGGCAGGGATAAGTAAAATATTTATTAATTTCATCTGTTTTTTACTATACTGTATACTGTATTTGAATGGGCAAAATCGCTGGTAGCCATACTGAGTTAAGGTACTAAGTATATGTGTAGCAACTAACAGTTTTCTGAACTGCATATAGGGCTGTAAACTAGTCCTGTTTCTGCCTCTCTACCATATTAACAATAAGACTATAAGAGCTATCATGATTCACCCTATTTGGGGATTATTATATAATCAAGGGTGTCTCAAGTGATTGCCAAGTGTAGCAACTTTTATTTATGTGTTGTGTTTGTGTCATTGCTTGTTTGCAGTTTTTCTATTTTTGAAATGAAACTTCTTTTCTGGCACCTACAGAGTTTTGATAGGAAAAATCTCTTGCGTTGTAACAAAAAGCATGACGGAAGTGATGTCACGCTACAGATGGGCGCGCGCCCACGCATGCATCCACACACACACACAGTCAATGTCACACTGCCACACACACACACACACACGAGGAATTCAGTTAGTATAAATATAGAAGTGCAAATACCTAAAACGGGGTGTGTGTCTTTACGTTTTGTCACTGACATTGTGTTTTGATTTTTAATTAAAAACATCACCATCACAAATACAATTTCTGTGACAAAACAGTGACAAACGACAAAGTTTCACTTAAAATGCGCTTGCCTGGCACACACAACTTTTTGATTCTAATAAAAAGTTAAGTCTTAACTACCCAACCATTCCAACTGGATTTGAGTGCTTATAAACAGGAGCTCTTCTCTTGCATCTACATGTAGCTCTTTTTCTGGCACCTTCCAAAGGAGCTACTAGTGCTGTACACAACCTGTAGGTTCAGAAGATCTGGGCCTCCGCTAGCAGGGAGCCTGGGGTAATGATTCTAGTGCAGCGCCTCCACTTACCCAGGATCCCCATTATGAAAGATTTACCCTGGGCAAGAAACGTACCATACATTGTGGGTGCAACCAAGCTTTACTGTGATTATGCTGTGATACCTCACTATTCACATAACATGCATATATAACATAACATTGACATCACTCATAACACCTAACACATCATAACAACTGGCTCTTATACTATAGTGGCTCGGCCACACCCCGAGGGGAATATCGTCCTGTACAACCGTGGCTCCGCCACGCTCTCATAGAGTATGTCCTTGTGAAACTTAAGTAGGATAGGTTCTATCCGCTAGCCACTTGCTAGTGTCTTATCAAAGTTACTCCTAAGGCGGGATCAGCGCCTGATGACCGGTGTCGGTGCACTTGCTGTTTACAAAGTACCTTCCGGTCACGGCGGTGACCGGCACCTCTTCTCAAAGGGTCCATCGCATCCAACCCTTGACCGTCCGATATCGCGCGGCTCCACCGTCTGAGCCCAGACAGCAGTATCCGGCCACAACTCCGTGCGCTTGATTCCTATCTAAGGTGACAATTGCTTTCCACTACGGGCGTCCCTGCAGTACCGCAACCTACGGTGACTCAGGGAATGCTCCTATGGACCTGGGGGTAGTATCTGGCCTATGCAGGCGGGTCACGGACCCTCTGCACTCGCACTACCGCTTGCAGCACTGTCCCGCTCTCATCTGCTAGCGTGGTCTCTCCCCCACGCTTCCTGTTCTCCTCCCCTCGAAACCCAGCCTTTCCATTGACTCCTAGCGTCAGCTGACTCCTCCGGGGTTCGCGGGGGTTATAGTTCATTACAGAGCCCTTCCTCATTGGCTCGTCGTTCGCGCGCTTCCAGAGCGCATGCGCGACCTCTTCCTTTGATTAGTGACCTCGCAACATTGCGTAACAACATGGCGGCGCCCTGTACTAGCTTGCCGTCGCGGAACCCGCCGTACAAGTGCATACATATACGGTATCTTAACACATCCTTACATACAGTACAAGTATTGTTTTACTAGGGCATTTGCCCATGCCTTTGTGGGTGGGTAAGGTAAGAGTTTGCATCCCATACTGTCTTGATCAGCACTATCAGAGTTTAATAAATATCCCCCATTAGGCTGCGTCCATAGAGGCTGACGCTGAGGCTCATTTGCGCAATCAGGAGCGATTGCATGAACTAGCAGACGAGCCAGCGGGGGGAGGCGGAGCACTGACGTCACTGGGCCAATAGCCCGCGAAGCACCGATGTCAAGGCGCTGTGACGTTGACGCTGCTTTGCTCTGGTTTTCAGCCAACAGCACGCTCAGAAACAGGTTCTGCTGTCGGCTGAAAATCCCTGCGCCTCAGCACGCCTGCGGACGCTCACGGGAGCCCCCTCTCAAGAGGATGACGGGGCTCATCGCGGAGCGTCCGCACGGCTCAGTGCTGACTGTCCTTCTATGGACGCAGCCTTACATGCCTGTAAAATTATATGAGCAGCACTACAAAATGATTTATTGTAACAGTAAAATGTAAAAACAAAAAAAAATATGGTTGTCACGGGAGACCAGGACTAACACACCAGGGATCAACTCGCCAGTTAAAGTGAATTTACTGGTAAAAGATAACCACAACTGTTCAGACATAAAACATACACTCCCAACTGGGGAACACCCTGCAGGCCTAGGTGCAGGGACCCCTGAGAAGAGATTTCCCCCGTTCTGCTCCCATGCAGGGTTCAGCAGGCACTGCTATCAGAGACCCCAGCCGACACCCACAGGTGCCCAGAACTCTGGGACCTCTAGCAGGCTCTGACAGGAACTGACTCTGGAATCCCCACTAAAACTCTAACTAGGGGCCTCCCTCCCCACCTTGTATACCCCATGCCACAACATGGATACATGAAGGGAGAGTTAAGGCCAGGTGCATTCAATATGACCCAGCTCCTGATTGGTGGGCTAACATGCAACATTAAATGAGTAACATGGAAAAGGTCAGCCTGAACTAGCAACATTTCTCCTGAGTACAGAGTTAACCCCTGGTCCCTGAATTGCTGGAACCAGGCTGCACAGCACACACACATATACATATATGCTATACGGTGGAGGTTTCTTGTTACCTTTTTCACCCACCATAACTTAAAATGTGATGGGAGATATACCGTATTTCCTCGATTGCAAGACGCAATTTTTTTCCCATTTTCGCGTGGCTGAAATAGGGACTGCGTCTTACAATCGATGTACTAAAAAAAACAGCCAGGGGGTGCTGCAGAAGAAGCCACAGCAGCTTCCCGCGTTTTACCAAAAGCTGCTATCGGCGGTGCGGTGGTTGGCTGTTTGAACCATGGGCCCCCCGCCCGCTCGTTCCCCTCTGCAACTCACAACCCCCAAACCCCCCTGCAACATCGAGAGGATTTCAGCAGTGTGTCCGGCATCACGAGCGTCCCCTCCCCCCACCCCCCTCCGCTTGCTGCCTTGAAGAGACGCCTCCCCCACCACCCCCCCAGAAGGAGAGATGATTTCAGAAGTGGTTGAAGTGCCGGCTGCCTCTCCCATTGCCCCCCTCCCCGACTAGCAGCTGACCGGTGTGGCACTTCGCCGGCTGCCTCTCCCATCCCTCCTCCACCTCCCCCCGCGACTAGTAGCTGACCGGTGTGGCATTTCGCCGGCTGCCTCTCCCATCCCTCCTCCACCTCCCCCCGCGACTAGTAGCTGACCGGTGCGACACTTCGCCGGCTGCCTCTCCCATCCCTCCCCCCGCCCGCGACTAGCAGCTGAGCGGTGCGTTCGCCGGCTGCCTCTCCCATCCCTCCCCCCTCGCCGGCTGCCTCCCCCCCATCAGCTGAGCGGTGGGGAATGTCCGAGGAGCTTGAGGGGATGAGCTGAGGAGCGCCTGCCACTCAATGTACAGTAACTGACGGAATGACGCTGCTGTAGTGCTGAGAACAGTTGTAGTATAGTGTTGTGTGATGTTGTGCAGTGTGCTGTTGTGCTGTTGTGCAGTGTTGTGCAGTGTGCAGTTGTGTAGTGATATGTAATTGTATGGATAAATGTATGCAATTTTCTGCTAGTAAAAACATTTTTTCTGCACATATAATGTAGTGGGTTTTTTCCCCCAATTTTTTTTATTAAATCAAGGGTGCGTCTTAGAATCGATGGCGTCTTAGAATCGAGGAAATAGGGTATATATTAAATTTAAAAAAACATATAGAGAAACGGACCACTGATAAAGCCTCCAAAGAATAAAAAATGGAAAATAATACCAAAACCTATGAGTATGCAATAAAAAAATAGCACCATTGAGGTTAGTACACCAGGGCAGTTACTACAAGATCTTAAATACTATCCTATCCTCAGCTCCGTGAACTTACCACCAAAAAAAACACTGTGACTGTGGCACAAACAAGGTCTATTTAATTTCCCACCTCAACATGAGATCCAAACTACTCCTATAATAATGCATAGAATACTAAAGCTAGAGAGTAAATGCACTTGCCAATAAAGATATGGCTAAATAAGCTTACAAATATGCATGAAAATATCTATATTGCAGCCATGCATGTCACAGAGGGGGAGGTGGGTAAAAAACGGATTGATAGAAATCCGCATACAAATGTATAATTACCCACAGGCAAACAAACATAGGTAAATACCCTGAATCAATCAAAGGAAATGTGCCTGTATAGTGCAAATATAACCAGCACGCCCCAACTAGGAACTGGGCATAAACGTCCATACAGGCAAATCGCCTATAAAAATTGGTAGAAGAACCACAATAAAGCGGGTGATGTGTATATATATATCTATATCTATCTATATCTATATATTTCTCAAAGTGTCCTATGTGTCGTTGCCTGTCTGTCTGTATGTGTCTCCCTGTGTCTAGGGACAATCACATTGGCTCCCTTGGCCCGCCCGCCCCCGCACACCTCTCATTGGCCGGTCACACACACACACACACCACCCCCTCCTCCCCCCTCGCCCATCCATCCTCTCACCCCCCCGCCCTCCTCAACGGCTGCCCGGCCTTGACCACCCGCCCTCCCCGCCCTTCCCGGCGGCTGGCCCGCAACAACGGAATCACCCCCTATCACCACTCC
>NW_027455964.1:0-27583 GCF_040206685.1 Ascaphus truei | reverse complement strand
ATTTCTTCTGGTTGTTCCCTCATGTCAGCGGTTGCACAGCCTGCTCACCCCATCCCTAATCTTTATGGGCTCTGTGCTGAGGACAGGGTAATAGAAAACGCCTGTTTGAGAAACACTCCCTGATTCAGAGGCCACAAGAAATGCAATTTGTAATATCCGAATAAGAGACCACATCTTTCCTTTGTGTTCAGATAAATAAAAGATGTGGTGTTGCAGCAAGAGATTACACTGGCAACATTTGCATGTTTTATATAATGCTCTATAATAGACTGTACAGTATGTGTGTTTCTCCTGTACTTGCATAATATACCTGTATTTTGGTTTCGGCCATACGTACTGATATTTCATTTTAAATCACACCACCATGCTCTTTTGCCCTGAAAACCATTAACCGTTTAACAATTTAGTTATTTATGCCCCTTTAGTCAGTGCTGTGTGGTGGTATTTATACAGTGAGGCCCTGCAGGAGGTTACACCACCATTTCTTCTGTTCCCATCTAGTTGAATCCATCAGTCTGCTGTCACAGCAGCAAGTGCAAACCCACTGCAATTCTGACTCCTGTTTTATGGGAGCCTGTGAACGTGGGAAGTAAATACTAAAGTACAGTCCCACACTCCCCAAGATTAAACCGTAGCAGTAAACATGCCTTTTTCCAGACCAGATACCTATAAGTATTGTTGAAGAGGCAATCTTGCAAGAGTATTTGAAGTAAGAGGCTCCCCTTGTTGGTGAGCCCCTGGTATCTGAGATACTTACGGGTTTCTTTAAAGATGATACCTGCTGTCATGCAAAAGGAAGACTGTCATCCATTACGGCTTCCTATTGGCGTGCACCTCGGTGGCCATTTTGTTTCCCCAGGTAGTGCAGCAAAGATGGCCACATAGCTGTAAATATCTGGTAAACCCAGAGGGAGGGGTTTCTGGAACTGAAAATGGTGTGCATGTTTTAAAAAAAAAAAAATTAAATTATTATTATATTGTTGAAAGCTCCAGGAGACACCATAGTTAGTGCTGCTTTAAATAATAGTTTGTAAATATTGTAATCCTTAATCTTGGCAGGGTTTTTACTTTCTTCAGTCTCACCTGATTGTGTGATGTCTGTAATAAGCAACCGCCTGCCTTCTCCTTCCACATCAAAAGTACCCTCTCCTACTTCTAACAGGGATCCATCATATAGCATGTATTCTGCTTTTGATGGAATAATAATGGCAAACAAGAGCGCACGGCATAGTGAGCAAAATGTAAATAATGAAAGTAACAGAGGTGCGCACACGTCCCCAAATGATAGGCCCTCCAAAAAAATCTCCATGAACGGTCAACCAAAAATAGGGAAATCGTCTAGTCTGCACACTGCAACGTTGGCAAAAATACAAATATTTACAAGAATAACACCAACATAGAAATCTGTAAAAATAACTATACAGACCAGTGGTTCCAACTTTTTGTTTGAATTTTGAGGAACTCGCAACCCCCTCTAAGGCTGCGCTTATAGTGCTGGCGATGCAACGTCGCGGCAAAACAAATGCATTGCCGATGTCGCGTGCGTTTATAGTAAGCGCGGAGCGACGAATTGGTCGCGATCGCTGGAAGTCATCTCTATTTGATTTTCCAGCGACCGTCGTGTCGCCGTCACTATAAGTGTAGCCTAATAGGAACTCCGTGATCAGATGCATTGTAAATTCGTCTGTATTTGATGCCATTTTCTGGTCATTTAAAAATTGTAGGGAACCCTATAGGGATGCCCGGGGAACGCAAGGGTTCCTAGGAACACTGGTTGAAAAACTCTGGACCAGACAGATGTTCCATGAGCCGCGTGCATTACGTCCTGTAAGAAACCTGTTCCTCTCAGGCAGGGGTTTGTGCATGAGACTCGTGGAGCCCATTTTGGTTGGCCAACTAACAAATGGTTTCCTTGTAGATGCAATGTTCTCCATCTTCTAAGAGATTAGGTAGAGATCACAAAAACCGCTAAGCATTTAGTTACCACTGAAATGTTCTATAATTAAAAAAGTGTGTGTGTGTGTGTTGCAAATGAGGGAATCTGTAGTAATTTGGAATAGAGCAGCGTGAGCTGGCATTGTGCAAGGCAATCGGGAGAAGGTATTTCTGAACCAGGTTATTTTTTTTTATTTATTATTTATTTATAAAATATTTTACCAGGAAGTAATACATTGAGAGTTACCTCTCATTTTCAAGTATGTCCTGGACACAGAGTAAAACAAATAATACATGGTTACAAGTACAGTTAAATAAATGAACAGGGTTGGTACCATAGAGCATTTTAGTTATTTACTGTTGGTTTAATACACTTAACGTTGGCTCCTTTAATGCTGATTTCTTGGGCTAAGATGTTTCACAGTACATGTATAGTGCAAGGTAGGATGTAAATGTTGATAAGTGCCATTGTGTGTTGAGAGCCAACTTGCCCAACTCCTGCAAGAGCTGGTGTAACTTGGCAGGAGGGAAAACGTTCTCTAATGTTGCTTAATGCGGTTGAAATCCCGGTGTGTGCGCTCTCCTTGTGATCTAAGGCCGCGGGCATGGTGCCTCGGGCCGCGCTGATCAGCGCTCCTGCTCTGCCTTGCCTGCTCAAGATGGAGCTTTTTTCTGTCCTGGCAGACGAGGCAGTGAGCGCGCTCTGGGGGCGAGAGGCGGGGCTAGTCCCTCGCTCCCATTGGATGTGAGCGGTCACGTGACCGCTCCTCCGCTTCCCCGAGCGGCAAATTTTAAACTTGCCTGTTTCGGCAAATTTTCTGAGCCTCCGCACGCATGCGGAAGCGGCTGCTAAAGCCGTGCTGATGACAGATGCAGGGGGTGAGTGCATCTGCTCAGCACGGCTCAGCAATGCTCATCCCACTTTGTCCCAGGCCTTAGGCAAATCATTTTATCCTGTCTCTGGCACCAGCCAACGCTTAGATTGTGATCTGTATGGGACAGGGACTCCTTGTGCCTCTATTATGCTATGTGCAGCGCTGCATACATTGTTGGAGCTATGGATACAATTATTGTACTTGTGAGTACTTTTCTTGTGCTGGCACCTAGAACACAGTCTGTAATTTGTGCTATTGCAAGTAAAAGGTGTGGGGTTACACAGAGTTGGTAATACCATGCCGCTGATTCCTGTGCTGCTATTTCTGCCAGGAAAATGTAAAATTGCTGGTCCTTGCAAACTAGCAAAAATCTGATTTCTTGCTCGGAAAGATACTTGTGAGGTTGCTCTTTATCATGCAGCTAGTATTTTTCCTTTAACACATACAAGGAATTACCTGTCCTTGATTTTGAAGCGTTGGAATGAGGTACACTTTTCAATAAATCATTTGTTATATATTTCGTTATTGTGACATGCTGCTGCCCCCCATTTCCCCCTTGTGTTTGTGGCTTGTATTTGGGGACTAGATAGAGCAGTGGTTCCCAACTCCAGTGTTCAAGAACTCCAAACAGGTCGGGTTAAGGATACCCCTGCTTCAGCACAGATGGCTCAGTCCAGGGCCGTTGGTGACTGTTATTTGTGCTGACGCAGAGAAATCATTTAAAACCTGACTGAGGGAGAGTTTGAGATCTACAGTTGGGAACCACAGAGTGCTCATCCAAATAATGATTTATAGACGTTATTTACATTGTATCTGGTGGAGTTGAAGGCCTTTCTAATCCCAGCCATGTATTCTATAGTGAAAATATCCAGTAGTGTTTCACTTGTGGACCGCTACATATTGAGCCGTGATCCTGGAATAATGAAACTAGTGTAGTATTGATTCGTTTATTTCTGGTGAAAATACACAAATATAATTTTGTGCATTTAACCGCTTCTGTCATTCTGCTGTTTTTTTTTTGTAGCTTGGTTTTGAGCTTGTTTACGCTTTTAAGAGATTGTGTGGAGTGTGGAAAATACACTACCTCTCACGTTGTGGTGTTTTTTTTTTTTTATTTTAATTTTTTTATTTCAAGCCAAACGCTTCAGAGATCATCATTGAGGTCAGACTAAGGTGTGTGTGTGTGGCTGGCCCTATAAAGAAACATGTTTAATTACAGGTATCAAATCTTGTGGGGGTGTAATGTGGTAGTATTTGTGATACTTGGGTATGCAAGGTTAGAGAACAGGTTTTGGCCAGATAAGGAACCGTTGCAAGTGAGGGGAAAATAAGGATGTATTTGTGTAACCATATCACTAATATGTCCACAAGTGTGGAAAGCAGTGTATTTGCCTTGTCCCTTATTTTAGCTTATTTGCGTTTCTCCATCATGTTTGAAACGTCTGGGTTCTAGTGTTGTGGTATCTTCCTTTGTGCCAATTATCTCGCAGGTCAGGTGCACGCGCTTTTAAAGCCTATTTAGACATTAAAAAGTGACACAAACCCTTCACCGGGCAGTAAATAAAAAGACCACTTGAGGGTACATTTGCATGAGACAGGTCTGCAGCCCTGTCTTTCTGTCTTTCCTTGTTTATCGCTTGGATTACAATGCTTCCACTGCAGCCAGGCTTTCTGGGTAATGACATGCAAATGAGCACAGTGTCACTCTCTTTACTTATTCATTTTAACATGGCCCCCCACCCCCCATGCCTGCCATATCCACTGATTTTTCAGCACATTTTTAAAGCCTTTTTAAAAAAAATAACTGCATGAAAGTTGGTCATGTTGGAGGGATTTCTGTGAGGAACACACTGATTTTGGTACCAAATAAAGTTTGATCAGCTGAGCTAAATTTCTAAGTCAAGAGACCGGATCTTATTTACTGTGATGTGACAGAGAATACAACACTTAACGCCTGTTTTAAGAGCACTTTAATATCTCCGTGGCACATGGTGGGGTATTTCCTGATGGGTCTTGGTTTCAGTAGCTGGTTACCTGATGCCAAGTTTCTCTCTCCACTTCTCCCTCACCAGCCTCCACTGGTCCAAGCAATATTCAACCGCAACGTAGAGGAAGTACAGTCATCGTTGAACCAGAAGGAAAATGTCAACGTGTTGGTGAGTCTTGCCCTATCGCATGGGTTTTGCCCTACCTCAGTTTGGGTTTTCTGCTAATATCCATAGTCAGAGCTGGGGCTAAAATGGAGCGGAGAGACGGTTCTGTGTGTTAATGCCTTCACATTTGTAGGGCCAAGCACTGCAGTTTGTTCCCTTCAGCACAGATGTATCAACTACGGAAGTACCGGGAGTTCAATTAGGCTCCCGCAAGCTTTTCCTGTTCAGATATGTTTGAAGGACCATCATACATACTGGGATTATTAATCTATTAATAAATGCACATTGCATATTTATCAAACCTAATGGACCACTATCTGAAAGCAGCATGTCGGTCAATCTTAAGATTCGAGGCGACCAATTCAGGGATTTGAGGAACCCCACCCAAATCATGGGAACTGCCAGTTGTTTGAGATCCATTTAAAACCCGTTTTAGAAAGGCACAGCACTTCCTCTTTTCAGATAGGCAGCCATGTTGGGTGTCCTGGAAGCGGAATCTTAGCCGATCGATCACAAGAGAACGGATCGATCGGCATCTTGGATAATTACATTGTCTGTCTTAATGGATAGGAACTTCTACAGTTTATTAAAACAAAAAAATGGCAAAGCCAATGCTCCGTTTTAAGAGAATAGCTGTTATATGCATCATCCTAGTGAAGGGAGGGAAGCTCTTGCAAATCACAGTATGGGGAGAAGGACCCGTAATAACATTTATCTGTGTATATCAAGCTTGTTTAAATAAGAGCCACACACACTAACAAGTCTATTTTATGGACCGTCCTTTCTGAAGTTCAGATTCACAACAGTGCTCACTCCTCAGGGTGTACACATAATTGACTCATGTAATTGTTTTCTTTCTAATAGTCGGGTCAGTCATGGTGAGACCAGAATGACTCCCATCATTTAGTGCTCTATGTTGCGTATAGAGGTTGTGGTAGACTTGGAATAACGTTGATACTTCTACTGTGTGTGTGTAAATGCCAATTTTATATATACCGTGGCTCTCTGATTTTAAGTTCTGTCACACTAGCACCAAAGGGAAAATTGATGCACGTGGCTGTAGATAAACATTGCACGTCCTGATTTGTTAAAAAATGTTTTTTTTAAATAATAATCAATGGTTTCCCTTTCCTCCCTTAACAGGACCAAGAGAGACGCTCTCCCCTGCATGCTGCTGCCTACATAGGAGACATCCCAGTTATTGAACTATTAATACAGTCCGGTAAAGACTTAGGATGTTGCCCTTGTTACTACTTTGTATGCCTGAGGAGGTGGGTTAGGAGGCACCGGGCATTGCAGGGGGATATAAGATTACCAGGGGGAGGATTCCTTGAATCTGCAGCATGTGAAAGCCTCTGTCACAGAGCTTCCATAAGCCCACACTACTCTCTGCAGTCTGCCATACAGCAGCAGAAGGGTGGCTCTCTGCCTGCCTGTCTGTGTGGCTCCCTGCCTGTCTGTGTGGCTCTCTGCCTGCCTGTCTGTGTGGCTCTCTGCCTGCCTGTCTGTGTGGCTCTCTGCCTGCCTGTCTGTGTGGCTCTCTGCCTGCCTGTCTGTGTGGCTCTCTGCCTGCCTGTCTGTGTGGCTCTCTGCCTGCCTGTCTGTGTGGCTCTCTGCCTGCCTGTCTGTGTGGCTCTCTGCCTGCCTGTCTGTGTGGCTCTCTGCCTGCCTGTCTGTGTGGCTCTCTGCCTGCCTGTCTGTGTGGCTCTCTGCCTGCCTGTCTGTGTGGCTCTCTGCCTGCCTGCCTGTCTGTGTGGCTCTCTGCCTGCCTGCCTGTCTGTGTGGCTCTCTGCCTGCCTGCCTGCCTGTCTGTGTGGCTCTCTGCCTGCCTGCCTGTCTGTGTGGCTCTCTGCCTGCCTGTCTGTGTGGCTCTCTGCCTGCCTGCCTGTCTGTGTGGCTCTCTGCCTGCCTGCCTGTCTGTGTGGCTCTCTGCCTGCCTGCCTGTCTGTGTGGCTCTCTGCCTGCCTGCTTGTCTGTGTGGCTCTCTGCCTGCCTGTCTGTGTGGCTCTCTGCCTGCCTGTCTGTGTGGCTCTCTGCCTGCCTGCCTGTCTGTGTGGCTCTCTGCCTGCCTGCCTGTCTGTGTGGCTCTCTGCCTGCCTGCCTGTCTGTGTGGCTCTCTGCCTGCCTGCCTGTGTGGCTCTCTGCCTGCCTGCCTGCGTGGCTCTCTGCCTGCCTGCCTGTCTGTGTGGCTCTCTGCCTGCCTGCCTGTCTGTGTGGCTCTCTGCCTGCCTGCCTGTCTGTGTGGCTCTCTGCCTGCCTGCCTGCCTGCCTGTCTGTGTGGCTCTCTGCCTGCCTGTGTGGCTCTCTGCCTGCCTGCCTGCCTGTCTGTGTGGCTCTCTGCCTGCCTGCCTGTCTGTCTGTGTGGCTCTCTGCCTGCCTGCCTGTCTGTCTGTGTGGCTCTCTGCCTGCCTGTCTGTCTGTGTGGCTCTCTGCCTGCCTGTCTGTCTGTGTGGCTCTCTGCCTGCCTGCCTGTCTGTGTGGCTCTCTGCCTGCCTGTCTGTGTGGCTCTCTGCCTGCCTGCCTGTCTGTGTGGCTCTCTGCCTGCCTGCGTGGCTCTCTGCCTGCCTGCGTGGCTCTCTGCCTGCCTGTCTGCGTGGCTGCCTGCGTGGCTCTCTGCCTGTCTGCGTGGCTCTCTGCGTTCCCAAACTTAATCTCGCTGTGTGTGTGGTGGGATGGGTAAGTTTAAGCTAAGAGAAGGACCCACATACCTCCAAACAATTGTGAATTTTAAATCTTGAAAGCTCAACCCGAACCCACAGTATTATATATTGGTATATTTAATTGTGCTCCTGGGAAAGGGGCCTCAAATATACAACCGTACACATTTGGTAGGCTTCAACTTCCTCTAGTGTGCACAGACGTCTCCAGAAATCTAGTCTGGATGTGTCCTGGCTCTACGCTGCTTAAGGCCTCGGATATAGTGGGAGCGCCTGTCAGCCGAGCGATCTGTGGCCTGAGAGCCACAGCAACGGGGAGGCGTGGCAGGGACGTCACGAGACTCGTTCGCCCTCATTGGCTGAACCGCTCACGTGACCCGGCAGTCGCGCGATAAAAACAAAGTCTCTTGTCTGCTGAAAACGCTGCTGCGCCGTCACGCTTCATTGTGTGCTCTATGGCCAGGCTCATAGAGGTGCGGCCTGTTCGCCCGGTCGCACACACTATGGACGTGGCCTTAAACTGCGTCCCATACCTCCCGACTCATTGAATCAATACTTAGCCAGGTCCTAAACATCACTCTTGTGACACAAGGCAAAAATGCCTTTTTTTAATAGTAAATATCTCTTGCATTCAAAGAAAACAATATTTTTGGCGTAGCATATTAATGTTTCCATTTCTGTAACTTGGTATGTGTCGCGGGTATATTCTAAGTGATTTGTTCCTTTTATTTCTTTAGGTGCTAATGTAAACGCAAAAGATTCGGTCTGGCTTACTCCCTTACACCGGGCTGTGGCAGCACGCAACGAGGTAATTTACCTTCTAATCTGCTCGTCTCTCCCTTCTGCTGCACGTCCCGGGACGATAGACACCAGTCTGAGAGCTTCATGTAGTTAACCCCATGGCTGCCAGAGGGAGAAAGTGGGATAGAGGTTGAGTAACACTTGATTGCCCACAAATCCCCATTGTGGCCCCCATGAGAAAGAAAGTGTTCACTCCACTCCTCACTCCCCCACACACTTGTTTTTTTGTATGAAACAAGCAGGGATTGCGCTTGTGAAAGCATGTTTTTCAAACGGCACAGAATATAAGGGAGTTTGGGCTAGGTCACTTGAGTATCTGCGCTCACACAACCGCCCCCTCCCTCCCTCCTTCTCTAAAACACCATTTTACACTCATCCCAGTTTAGTGGCCGAGTGCATTTTTTTAAACTGTGGTTATGCTCCTTTACAAGACCCTATTTAATAAGGAGCTCTAACATTAAACACCTAGTGACCTGCATAGGTCAATGCAAAAAGAATCATTGTTAAAGACGCAATCCATCCTAACATATTCTACATTTACCGGATTGGAACTCTGCCGGTCCTCCAGTACCGACCCGCACCAATTTCCGCTCCAGGAACTCACCTGGTTCCATCATTTATGTGCCTTTTCAAATAAGTTTTTGTAGAGCGGAATTCTCCCATTGTGCAGAACTTCTCACGGTAGGTATGTTTTACTGTAGGATTCTCCATTTGCAGCTGTAAGCGGGTTGCACTGCGCACTGCGTGCTGCTTATATTACACTGTAAAGTAAAGAGGTTCTCCCATTCTGTGGAACTTTTCTCACTGTAGATATGGTGAAGTTTCCGGTATTCCTTAAGGGGATTTAAATGGCCATCCAATAGGAAGACACAACTGATGTTGCAGCTTCCTATTGTGTTGATATTTGGCTGCCATTTTGTTCCCTTTTTTAAATTATTATACAAAAGTAGGGACTAAGAGCCTACGGCTAATATCACCATTAAGGGACACATTCTGACACCGCTTTTCAACTGTAATGATGTCTGCAACAGTGCAGGTCTGTTTGGGAATATTCAAAATGCAAATATCTACACTGAACATAATTGAATCAATTTGTTCGTGTCATCTGGCACTTCCTATTCCTTTGCTGTGCCACGCAGTTATGGGGGTCAGATTTAAACTTCTATGATGGAAACTGGGCCTGATGACCAAAGATCGTGCTAACTGATACCTCCTTGTCCAAACAATGCAGAGGGCAGTCTTACTCCTGGTGAAGAACTCTGCCGATGTCAATGCCCGGGACAAGTACTGGCAAACTCCCCTGCACGTCGCTGCTGCCAACAGAGCAACCAAATGTGCAGAGATGTTAATCCCTCTGCTGAACAGTGTCAACCTGGGGGACCGCACGGGGCGCACAGCCCTTCATCATGCTGTGCACAGTGGCAACTTGGAGGTATATCGTAATCGTGTCTCTGTAAGCTTGTCACTGTAAAGTGACGCCGACACGTGTGACCTGCTGCTCATTATATATATCGCTTTCTCCTCAATATAATATCTGTACAAAGTCACATCTGCAAGTCAGTGGCGGAAGGGTTCAGTCACTCTCTACTACTGCAGCGTTGCACAATGATTTAGAAAGCAGAAAATGACTAATAATGCATCACTGTCCTGGATACACTAGGGTAGCATTGCCACAGACACAGAAAGCAAATCCAGCCCATCCATCAAGCCGCTTCCTTAGCCTGTGGGTGAAGGAACGCAATTTGTACCCATATATATATAATTTAAATTATAGGCTAAAGCAGTAAAATTCTGGGCATTATTGAAAACCCTGCTTTCTGATTGGCTAAAATTCCGGGCATTATTGAAAACCCTGCTTTCTGATTGGTTAAAATTCCGGACATTAGGCAATCCGTAATGCCTGGAATTTAAGCAGCTTGCAATGTGTAGTTTTCAATGTGTTTATTTCCAGCCAATCAGCTTTCAGAACAGCTGAGACAGGGCAGGGGATTGGTCAGGACGTATCAGCCACGGGTTGACACTTCCCCCTCCCGAGCTGACAGATTTTCTGAGCAGATTCAGTTGAATTGGGGGGGGGGAGAGTCTGCAAAGTTTAGTAAGTGGCTGCATTTTTGTGTGTGTGTGTGCGTGTGTGTGGAGCGCGTGTGTGTGTGGAGCGCGTGTGTGTGTGTGGACGGAGAGCGCGCACGTGTGTGTGTGGAGCGCGTGTGTGTGGACGGCAAGCGCGCGTGTGTGTGTGTGGAGCGCGTGTGTGTGGAGCATAGAGCTGGTGTGTGTGTGTGGAGCATAGAGCTGGTGTGTGTGTGGCGCGTAGAGCTGGTGTGTGTGGAGCGCGTGTGTGTGGAGCGCGTGTGTGTGGAGCGCGTGTGTGTGGAGCGCGTGTGTGTGGAGCGCGTGTGTGTGGAGCGCGTGTGTGTGGAGCGCGTGTGTGTGGAGCGCGTGTGTGGGGAGCGCGTGTGTGGGGAGCGCGTGTGTGGGGAGCGCGTGTGTGGAGAGCGCGTGTGTGGAGAGCGCGTGTGTGGAGAGCGCGTGTGTGGAGAGCGCGTGTGTGGAGAGCGCGTGTGTGGAGAGCGCGTGTGTGGAGAGCGCGTGTGTGGAGAGCGCGTGTGTGGAGAGCGCGTGTGTGGAGAGCGCGTGTGTGGAGAGCGCGTGTGTGGAGAGCGCGTGTGTGGAGAGCGCGTGTGTGGAGAGCGCGTGTGTGGAGAGCGCGTGTGTGGAGAGCGCGTGTGTGGAGAGCGCGTGTGTGGAGAGCGCGTGTGTGGAGAGCGCGTGTGTGGAGAGCGCGTGTGTGGAGAGCGCGTGTGTGGAGAGCGCGTGTGTGGAGAGCGCGTGTGTGGAGAGCGCGTGTGTGGAGAGCGCGTGTGTGGAGAGCGCGTGTGTGGAGAGCGCGTGTGCGTGTGGAGCGTGCGCGTGTGCGTGTGGAGCGTGCGCGTGTGCGTGTGGAGCGCGCGCGTGTGCGTGTGGAGCGTGTGCGTGTGGAGCGCGCGCGTGTGGAGCGCGCGTGTGCGTGTGTGGCGTAGAGCTGGTGTGTGTGTGGCTGTGTGTGTGTGTGGAGCGTAGAGCTGGTGTGTGTGTGGCTGTGTGTGTGTGTGGAGCGTAGAGCTGGTGTGTGTGTGGCTGTGTGTGTGTGTGGAGCGTAGAGCTGGTGTGTGTGTCTGTGTGTGTGTGTGGAGCGTAGAGCTGGTGTGTGTGGCTGTGTGTGTGTGTGGAGCGTAGAGCTGGTGTGTGTGTGTGTGTGTGTGTGTGTGTGTGTGTGTGTGTGTGTGTGTGGAGCGTAGAGCTGGTGTGTGTGTGTGTGTGTGTGTGTGTGTGTGTGTGTGTGTGTGTGTGTGTGGAGCGTAGAGCTGGTGTGTGTGTGGCTGTGTGTGTGTGTGGAGCGTAGAGCTGGTGTGTGTGTGTGTGTGTGGCTGTGTGTGTGTGTGTGTGTGTGGAGCGTAGAGCTGGTGTGTGTGTGTGGCTGTGTGTGTGTGTGGAGCGTAGAGCTGGTGTGTGTGTGTGTGTGTGTGGAGCGTAGAGCTGGTGTGTGTGTGTGTGTGTGTGTGGAGCGTAGAGCTGGTGTGTGTGTGGCTGTGTGTGTGGAGCGTAGAGCTGCTGTGTGTGTGTGGAGCGTAGAGCTGCTGTGTGTGTGTGGAGCGTAGAGCTGCTGTGTGTGTGTGGAGCGTAGAGCTGCTGTGTGTGTGTGTGGAGCGTAGAGCTGCTGTGTGTGTGTGTGGAGCGTAGAGCTGCTGTGTGTGTGTGTGGAGCGTAGAGCTGCTGTGTGTGTGTGTGGAGCGTAGAGCTGCTGTGTGTGTGTGGAGCGTAGAGCTGCTGTGTGTGTGTGGAGCGTAGAGCTGCTGTGTGTGGCTGTGTGTGTGTGGAGCGTAGAGCTGCTGTGTGTGTGTGGAGCGTAGAGCTGGTGTGTGTGGCTGTGTGTGTGTGGAGCGTAGAGCCTCTGTGTGTGGCTGTGTGTGTGTGGTGCGTAGAGCCGCTGTGTGTGGCTGTGTGTGTGTGGAGCGTAGAGCCGCTGTGTGTGGCTGTGTGTGTGTGGAGCGTAGAGCCGCTGTGTGTGTGTGGAGCGTAGAGCCGCTGTGTGTGGCTGTGTGTGTGTGGAGCGTAGAGCCGCTGTGTGTGGCTGTGTGTGTGTGGAGCGTAGAGCCGCTGTGTGTGTGTGGAGCGTAGAGCCGCTGTGTGTGTGGAGCGTAGAGCTGCTGTGTGTGTGTGGAGCGTAGAGCTGCTGTGTGTGGCTGTGTGTGTGTGGAGCGTAGAGCTGCTGTGTGTGGCTGTGTGTGTGGAGCGTAGAGCTGCTGTGTGTGGCTGTGTGTGTGTGGAGCGTAGAGCTGCTGTGTGTGTGGAGCGTAGAGCTGCTGTGTGTGGCTGTGTGTGTGTGGAGCGTAGAGCTGCTGTGTGTGTGTGGAGCGTAGAGCTGGTGTGTGTGGCTGTGTGTGTGTGGAGCGTAGAGCTGGTGTGTGTGGCTGTGTGTGTGGAGCGTAGAGCTGGTGTGTGTGGCTGTGTGTGTGGAGCGTAGAGCTGCTGGCTGTGGCTGTGTGTGTGGAGCGTAGAGCTGGTGTGTGTGGCTGTGGCTCTGTGTGTGGAGCGTAGAGCTGGTGTGTGTGGCTGTGTGGAGCGTAGAGCTGGTGTGTGTGTGTGTGGCTGGTTGTGTGTGTTTGTGTGTGTGTGGCTGGTTGTGTGTGTGTGTGTGTGTGTGGCTGGTTGTGTGTGTGTGTGGCTGGTTGTGTGTGTGTGTGGCTGGGTGTGTGTGTGTGTGGCTGGTTGTGTGTGGCTGGTTGTGTGTGTGTGTGTGGCTGGTTGTGTGTGTGGCTGGTTGTGTGTGTGGCTGGTTGTGTGTGTGTGGCTGGTTGTGTGTGTGTGGCTGGTTGTGTGTGTGTGTGTGTGTGTGTGTGTGTGTGTGTGTGTGTGGCTGGTTGTGTGTGTGTGTGTGTGTGTGTGTGGCTGGTTGTGTGTGTGTGTGGGGCTGGTTGTGTGTGTGTGTGTGTGGCTGGCTGGTTGTGTGGCTGGTTGTGTGTGTGGCTGGCTGGTTGTGTGTGTGTGGCTGGTTGTGTGTGTGTGTGTGTGTGTGTGTGTGTGTGGCTGGTTGTGTGTGTGTGTGGCTGGTTGTGTGTGTGGCTGGTTGTGTGTGTGTGTGGCTGGTTGTGTGTGTGTGTGGCTGGGTGTGTGTGTGGCTGGGTGTGTGTGTGGCTGGGTGTGTGTGTGGCTGGGTGTGTGTGTGGCTGGGTGTGTGTGTGTGTGTGTGTGGCTGGTTGTGTGTGTGTGTGTGGCTGGTTGTGTGTGTGTGTGGCGTGTGTGTGTGTGGAGCGCGCGTGTGTGGAGCGCGCGTGTGTGGAGCGCGCGTGTGTGGAGCGCGCGTGTGTGGAGCGCGCGTGTGTGGAGCGCGCGTGTGTGGAGCGCGCGTGTGTGGAGCGCGCGTGTGTGGAGCGCGCGTGTGTGGAGCGCGCGTGTGTGGAGCGCGCGTGTGTGGAGCGCGCGTGTGTGGAGCGCGCGTGTGTGGAGCGCGCGTGTGTGGAGCGCGCGTGTGTGGAGCGCGCGTGTGTGGAGCGCGCGTGTGTGGAGCGCGGCAGCAGTGTGTGGATATAGATATCTGCAGTTTAAGAGTATATAGAGGTGGTTTCATGTATTTACCATTTTATTTAAAAAAAAAATAGATAACTATTTAAAAGTGTCTATTTATGAAAAAAGTCTACATTTAGCCTATAATAGTAATAATCCCTGAAGAACAGGGCATAATTGGCCAGTAATGCCCAGTTCTTCGGGGATTATTACTTAATTATATTGAGCAGTGGTGTTCTGAAGCCTGAACTAGCTCCTTCCTGTGGGTGGCTGATGTGGCTGGTGTGTGTGTGTGGCTGGTTGTGTGTGTGTGTGGCTGGTTGTGTGTGTGTGTTTGTGTGTGGCTGGTTGTGTGTGTGGCTGGTTGTGTGTGTGTGTGTGGCTGGTTGTGTGTGTGTGTGTGTGTGGCTGGTTGTGTGTGTGTGTGGCTGGTTGTGTGTGTGTGGATGGTTGTGTGTGTGTGTGGCTGGTGTGTGTGGCTGGTGTGTGTGGCTGGTTGTGTGTGTGTGTGTGTGTGTGTGTGTGTGGCTGGTTGTGTGTGTGTGTGTGTGGCTGGTTGTGTGTGTGTGTGTGTGGCTGGTTGTGTGTGTGTGTGTGTGGCTGGTTGTGTGTGTGTGTGTGTGTGTGTGGCTGGTTGTGTGTGTGGCTGGTTGTGTGTGTGTGTGTGTGTGTGTGTGGCTGGTTGTGTGTGTGTGTGTGGCTGGTTGTGTGTGTGTGTGTGGCTGGTTGTGTGTGTGTGTGTGTGTGTGTGGCTGGTTGTGTGTGTGTGTGTGTGGCTGGTTGGTTGTGTGTGTGTGGCTGGTTGGTTGTGTGTGTGTGTGTGTGTGTGTGGCTGGTTGTGTGTGTGTGTGTGGCTGGTTGTGTGTGTGTGTGTGTGTGTGTGTGTGTGTGTGTGTGGCTGGTTGTGTGTGTGTGTGTGTGGCTGGTTGGTTGTGTGTGTGTGGCTGGTTGGTTGTGTGTGTGTGTGTGTGTGTGGCTGGTGGTGTGTGTGTGTGTGTGGCTGGTTGTGTGTGTGTGTGTGTGTGTGTGGCTGGTTGTGTGTGTGTGTGTGTGTGGCTGGTTGTGTGTGTGGCTGGTTGTGTGTGTGTGTGTGTGTGTGTGTGTGTGGCTGGTTGTGTGTGTGGCTGGTTGTGTGTGTGGTTGGTTGTGTGTGTGTGTGGCTGGTTGTGTGTGTGTGTGGCTGGTTGTGTGTGTGTGTGTGTGGCGTGTGTGTGGCGTGTGTGTGGAGCGCGCGTGTGTGTGTGTGTGGAGCGCGCGTGTGTGGAGCGCGCGTGTGTGGAGCGCGCGTGTGTGGAGCGCGCGTGTGTGGAGCGCGCGTGTGTGGAGCGCGCGTGTGTGGAGCGCGGCAGCAGTGTGTGGAGCGCGGCAGCAGTGTGTGGATATAGATATCTGCAGTTTAAGAGTATATAGAGGTGGTTTCATGTATTTACCATTTTATTTAAAAAAAAAATAGATAACTATTTAAAAGTGTCTATTTATGAAAAAAGTCTACATTTAGCCTATAATAGTAATAATCCCTGAAGAACAGGGCATAATTGGCCAGTAATGCCCAGTTCTTCGGGGATTATTACTTAATTATATTGAGCAGTGGTGTTCTGAAGCCTGAACTAGCTCCTTCCTCATAACACACACACACACACACACACACACACACACACACACACACACACACACACACACACACACACACACACACACACACACACACACACACACACACACACACACACACACACACACACACACACACTTTGGTCTCATGTGTTGGGTTGTTTTGTTTTTTCCCCTTTTTAGATGGTGATCTTGCTCTTGAACAAGGGGGCCAACCTGAGCATATGTGACAAGAAGGAGCGGCAGCCTATTCACTGGGCAGCTTTCCTGGGTAAGAGCCAACACCGTTCTCTTGTGAATTTTAAAGGTATACTGATCGACAGCCCATTGTCATTACCTTCTGGAAGATCGTCATAGTGTTTAGCAATGATGTGTATATTCCTCCCAGGGGCATTGAGTTTGACGTTAAAGTCCCATCTGTATACCTTCTTGAGGTTGTAGGATAGAGGAATTGACAGAGAGATTCTATCATCCAGGACAATGCTAACTGTGTTTCTTGGGTTGGTGTGGGGGTTCTGGTTGGCAGCTATATGCTGCATGCAATCATTAACGTTGTATACTGGGGGGCAAGTCACAAGTTCAGTGTTTCGGTAACTCAATTATGGTCAACAGATTGGTGATCCAGTAGAGTGGTTCAAGACTGAAAGGGTGCAGAGTGTGATGGCATGAGGAACACGTTATGCTTTTTGTTTTATATGTATATACTTGCTTTGTACTGATCACTGGTGCTTACATCTGCTATAGAACAGTTCTTATACAAATCTAAAGACGCTATTAGTTTTATTTATTTATTTTTTATTTTTTTAAACGTGGTTATCTTTTTTTTGTTTTTTTAAGTTTGTAATGTGGTAGAAATTACTATTTAATCCAATCTGTGTATACTTGATTGGTTTGTGCTATGCAGTGCAATACCCAGAATATGATGGCAACAATTGTTTGAGTTCCTACAGCACAAGCTCCATTGTTGGTGTGCGCATTCTTTCCTGTGAAATGTTCCACCCTCACATGAGCTCTTCTCTTCCAGGTCACCTGGAGGTGCTGAAGCTGCTGATCGCTCGGGGAGCTGACGCCATGTCAAAGGACAAGAAGGGTTACACACCGCTCCATGCAGCGGCCGCTAGTGGGCAGATTGATGTGGTGAAGCATTTGCTGAGGCTCGGCGTGGAGGTGGGGAACTTTTTTATTTTTCCTTTTTTTGTATTTCTATGTTGTGGTGCTTTTAGCAGGTAGCTGATCAATGCTGTCATACTGAGGCTACAAGATCATATGGTTAGGATTAATGGCTACGATTACTTTAATGTCTATGGTGGTACTATAGTATTATTAATCTTCCACTAAATTAGTGGGCAACGGCAGGCCCGAGGGCTGCATCTGGTGCTCAGGGGCTTCACCTGCAGCCCCTAACCACTTGCCACCCCAGCAGTCTGCTCTCCCTCTCTTCCCCGGTGCAGAGGGAGTGGAGATGTTACTGGTGGGGATTGCAGCTTCTCCCCACTCCCTGTACTGCTGAATGACCGTGCTAATCACCAATTGCCAGTGTAAGGAGAGGAATGGGACAGGATTAATCATTGTGCCGGCATTAAGAAGCGGAGAGTGGGAGGGAGGAGAGCTCATACCCACGGGTGTAAGGCACATTCTGCCTGTGCACTATGTATGTAATGGGTAACCCTTTTAAATGTTAAATGAATGCACATGTGGCCCTTCAGGTTTATTATGTTGCCTACCACTTTACTACATGGTGGCTATCCCTATTTTTCACACTGTCACATTTTGCATTGTAATACAGTTAAAGTAGTTTTTGCTTTAGAGGCATATGTACCCTTTTTTGAGGATATTTGTTTTAGGATAAAATATAAAGTTAGTTTTACACTTGTTTTGTTTAATATTGCAATAATAGCTGGGTTAAGGATTTCCGATCGACCTTTTTGGCACGTTAGTTTTTCTTGTTGAGGCTTGCTGTGTATGAAATAAGTAACCCTAGCTTTTGTATTTTGTCTTGTTTCCGAGGCTTGTGAGGTGGGTTTGGAATGACCTGGATTTAGAGCTGCTGTGCCCCCACAAAAATGATTCCTCTTAATTTTTGTTTGTTTTAAAGCGAGCACAGTGAAACCCTTTAAAACAAAGTAAAAAAATAATCTTGGTAATCTGCTTTAAAGCTACATTGCTTCTACATAACATTTTCTTTATAAAGGCCAAAAACCATATTGATGTCCACATTGAAACCCCTGTTCTACCGCCACCAGCGGGCACAAAGCTACCTCCCTGCATTCTTATCTGGTGCTTCTCTGATACTGATTTGACATTCCGTGTTGGGCTAATTTCTTTAGACATAAACACCAATTTGAACCTTGGTGAGCAGGATACAGAACCTAGGGTGGTTGATACACCCCATATTGTACAGCCTAATGAAGTTTTAAAGAGATGTGAAATTTGCCTGGTGTTACTTGCCCATGGAAGGGAGATGGCAAACACGTGTCATTTGATTATATATATATATATATACACACACATATACACATATATACACACACATATATATACCCAATCTGATTTTCTTTACCATGTCAGATTGATGAGCCCAACACCTTTGGGAACACTGCCCTGCACATCGCCTGTTACATGGGTCAGGACGCTGTGGCCAATGAACTGGTCAACTACGGCTCCAATGTCAACCAGCCCAACGAGAAGGGCTTCACCCCACTGCACTTTGCTGCCGTCTCCACCAATGGGGCTCTCTGCCTGGAGCTACTCGTCAACAATGGGGCTGACGTCAACTTCCAGGTACTTTTTTATATATTTTTGGGCGTTCGACCATGTTGCACAAACGGACTTATTTTATATTATGCCCACACTGTGCAGTATATTAATGATTAGTGCTGCTTGAGATGGCAGGTTGCACAATGTGGAACCACAACTTGACGTAGCAATGTACTGTGATGAGGCGTGCACTTCATCTCCTCACTCTCCTGCAGTAGCATTGCTAGAGGTTGGTGCTGCATTAACTAGCAGTGTGTCATCTTGTGTAATACTAGTGCATGCCATGTATTACACTTTGAAGTTAAGTGCCTTCAAGCATCCTCTCTTGTAAAGACACAAACCTGTTTCTGCTCTCTCCCTGCGTGAAGCACTTGCACAAGGCTCTGTGCCAGTCCTCTTAAGGCAAGGTCATTGGCACATTTTAGTCTGGTCATACCCACTTTATATAGTGCTGGTAGCTGCAAGGCAAACGACCTCTGCTGCAAAATAATTTTATTCCAAACAATGCCAACGAGTACAGTGGGATCCGGTCTGAACATGTTTCCTACACGTGTGCATACATAATTCTATAGACATGGTGAGACCTGTGGTGTCTGAGTGACTGACGTTTTGGCCACGGACATGTTGTAAAGATCTTTGCGCACATATCACCTTGATCGTGTGGTGGTACTATGGCGGTACAGAACACCATTACTACTTCCCTTATTTATTTATTATCTACACCTATCTCTGTATATCAAACTCACGCTAAATTTATACTATAAGACCAGCTTTCAAGCACTCTACTCTCCCTCAGGTCAGCAGAACTAGACTAATGTCCAAAGGCTATTGCCACCATAATTAATACACTGTAGATGGTTTTTTTGTTGTTTTTTAATATGGTGCTACTTTTTTTTTTCTTTTTTTCCCCCTCTGCTTTTTAGCCACATCAGTCAATACATTCCTCTTAATTTTTCTTTTCACTCTCGTAGCTTTTGTCAATTATTACTGCAAAAGGAGCCGTTTAAAGCACTTGATGCACTACTGATTGTGTGCTTTATATGTATGCTCATCAGCTGAGATGTGCTGAAATCTTCTAGGGACTGTAATGAGGATCCTTTTCTTTACTCTTGTCATTCACCTCTGCAGAGTAAAGAAGGGAAGAGCCCTTTGCATATGGCAGCCATCCATGGAAGGTTTACCCGCTCCCAGATTCTGATACAGAATGGTATGTGCCTGCTACTGCTCCCCTGGCTCTGTAAATTCAGGTACAGATTGACATGGCTTTTTCCTTCACCGTCTGGTTTTTGTCTACAGGTGGTGAAATTGACTGCGCTGATAAATACGGCAATACCCCTTTGCATGTCGCTGCTAGATACGGGCATGAGCTGCTAATTAGTACGTTGATGACAAATGGTGCTGATACTGCCAGGTGAGTCTGCAATGAAGAGTGAGATTCAATACATTGCGGTTGATGTCTCTCACTCCTGCAGCTATTGCTGACTGCTGCAAAATAATCCTTTTAATGTACTTGATATATATGGAAAGGCTAGAGCGTACCAGACCTCCTAAGATGGATAAATACACGAGCTAAATAAAATGAATTGCGTGTATTGAACCTAATTAAAGTATTGTAAAGTAGGGCCGTCTTGGCGCAGGCGTTCTGTTTGCTGGATATGCTCATTATTGCTGCACACATCATTAAAGTGCCAGTCCAATTTTTGCTCTTTTTTTTTTTACATTGGTTGGAAGTAGTGGGTCTCCTGAGCTTAACCCCATTCATTTCAGCTCCAGGGACCCCCTGCTTCGCTAGATCCTTACCTCTGTAGGGGGTGTCAGTAGCTGCTCCGGGTCGCTAGCTGGGTTCATATAATGGTGGTTTTTCCAGACACGCGTGCCCTGCGGGCCAATAGGAAGCTGTGATGTCATGCGGTGCGCCTTCCTATTGGCCCACATGATGCGGGGAGCTTTAAGCTTTGCCTAAAGACCGGCACCCTCCACGGAGGTAACTGTCTCGGAAGCAGCGGGTCCCCGGAGTTGACATTAATGGTGGTCAGCTCCGGAGCCCCACTGCTTGAAACCTATGTGGGGGGCAGGGGGGCAGCCACTTGGATTGCTCTGTTTTAAAAGCCGAGACGGAGCTTTTTCCCTTCCGTCGATGTCAAAGGCTTATCTGACAGCGGTGTTGTACACACAGGGCCTGAAATAAAGTTTGGCTAGACGTCTATAATTTATCTGATCCTTTATGGTTTCTCTGTGATGAGGAATAGTATATTATGCCGTGATGCGCACATGAGTTTCACGTGTATCTCTCTCTCCCAGGCGTGGAGTTCACGGCATGTTTCCCCTGCACTTAGCTGTTCTCTTCGGGTTTTCCGACTGTTGCCGTAAGCTACTTTCCTCAGGTAAGTGAGCGTCTCCCAGTGGCCTCTGCAGTAGGCGCTTTGTCATCTATCCCTGTAACACTCTGGATCTATTTCAGGTCAGTTGTACAGCATCGTGTCCTCGCTGAGCAATGAACATGTGCTGTCCGCGGGCTTTGATATCAACACGCCTGACAACCTCGGGAGGACCTGCCTCCACGCTGCTGCTTCAGGAGGGTGCGTCCCATACTTCATGGGGGTGGAGCGTTAATGAGGATGTTTATTACTGCTCTGGGAAATGATTGCCTTTCAGAGAGGGAACTACTTTAAAGATGTACTCTTGAAAGCAGTTTTTCTTTTCAGGCTTCTAAAACTCAATCCTTGGCAACAATGTGCTGCTTTCTCGCAAGCGCCCTTTGTCTCAGAGTCCCTCCACATCTTGCTGTAAATATCAATATTCTGGGTGTGGACATGCAGTTAAACAACTTCAGCGTATCACTTGTTAGCTTCTTGATTTGGCCTTGGCTTCCTAATTAGCTTGTTCAGAAAGTCCGCTCCCAAAATGTGTATATCTGTATTTTCAATTCCTGTTTTTCTAGAGCTGAAAAACTAAAGTGCTATGTAACTATGTTGCATATCCTCTGAAATACACCATTTTGTAACCAGGGCAAACGTGGCATTATCGTACATTTTCCTGCTTTACAAGGAACCGTATTTATTACTGCGTTCTCAATATGTAGGTACCATTGTCTTTTATGTCGCCACGCTATATCTCTCCCTCTCCTTGTATTGCGTTACAGAAATGTTGAATGTCTTAACTTGCTGTCGAGCAGTGGTGCCGATTTGAGGAGGCGGGATAAGTTTGGAAGGTGAGCTTACAATGCTCCTCTCCCAGCATATGAAAGCATCTACTCTAGAATGGCCTTGATTTTACGTTTTTTGCTTGTTTGATACGCCTGGTTCAGGTTTGTAATGTGCTTTACGACAGCTCAATGTTAAAAGGTCTCTCCTACGCGATTAGAAATGTAAACGCCTTTACATGAAGCTGCTGAGAGCCGTATTATTGGGGGGGCGAGGTAGGCTGACGGTGTCTTTTCTAAATGCTATAGGACTCCCCTGCACTATGCTGCCGCCAATGGCAGCTACCAGTGCACCGTGACTCTGGTCACCGCTGGAGCCAGTATTAACGAAACCGACTGTAAAGGCTGCACCCCCTTACACTATGCTGCTGCTTCAGATACGTACAGGAGGTGAGTAACTACCAAGAGGTCAGATGTCCATCACACACCAGCCTTTCTCTGGTCCCTATTACTCCCCTGCTAGTGAGCTTTGAGTAGTATGGTCTTCAGTGCCAAGTATGTGAGAGCTGTCGCATTCATGCAGTAGGTCAGCCAGCTTTGTGCCACCAACCAGCTGGACTGTGTCCATGGTGCGCATATGCGTGTGCGGCGTCACGCTTGTAGCTGGAGCACGGACACACGGCCTGTAGAATTGAGTGACGGAGGGCGTTCCCGTAACGTGAGCGCTTCGTCCTCATTGGCTGAACCACGTGCGTGGCAAAATGAAATGTATTTGATTCGTGGCGCGATCTGTGGATGCGCGCTCATTGCCCTGCAGCATTTTGATTGCGCGGTCGCAATAACATGGGCGCGGCCTTAAGTAGTGATGCGAGATGAGTGGGTTTCTTGTTTTTTTATTATTAGCAATTTGCTTGACCCTTCTGTTTAGTGGGAGCGTTGTCCTGGCCTTTTATTAACATAGAAAAAGTATTCATGTGAAAATCTAAGTTGTACTCCTGTGAAATGAGAGCTTTTTATTTTAAGAAATGAGGAGCAGCTCTGTTGTAATGTGACTACGTTTTTGAATTGGTCAAACACCGTTTTGATCTTGCGGACCTCGGGCAATGTACTTCACACACGCCAACATTACATTGTTATTCTACGGGGCAGGGACTCGTGTGCCTGCAAGAAATTCTATGTACAGTGCAGTGTACATGGCCAGTTGATTATTTGTGTGTGTGTGTTGTAATATCTGTGGCTAGCTGTCTTTGCAGCACCAAGTTCATGTAAAATAATGGGATTTAATGCAGATTAGTGTTCTGTAATTGTTATATTGGGTGTCGCTGCACATTTCCCACCTCCATGCTTTTCTTGTCTCTTCAGAGCGGACACACACTCGGGAACGAGCCAGGAGCCGGAAGAGGAGCTGCTGAAAGCCTCGCACCAGAAGGAAGCCTTCTTGTGAGTCATTTTAAAGCATCCTATTTTTCCACCCCAAAATAATCCTATATCTACCAGTTCAAACCACAGCACCATACATCTAGGCTGTATTTACAGCTTTCACCAATGGTGTTTTACTGTCACGTGGCCCAAAAACATTTTAGTTTTGCAGTAAAAGCCTTCAGTACTCATTTCAGGAAATATAGATGCACAGAAATGCTTTGGGTGACCACCGCTATGGTTTTCTTAAACTGTTTTTTTAACTTGGTAAAAGACTGCTGCAACGGTTACAAAAGCAGTCTCATTTATCTAAAAATCGCATAACCGCTCATTGTTTTTACTTCAAACCATCTAATTATCAAAGTCTATCGTATCCGTTTCTTGGTGCTGTGTAGCCTGGTGTAACCTGGGGTGCTGCACTCCAGTTCATACCCCCCACCCCCAACAGGTCAGGCTTTCAGGATATCCGGGATTCGGCACAGGTGGCTCAATCAATCCCTGCTTCAATTAGTCTCAGTCTTGGACTGCGCCTCTGAGTCACCTGTGCTGAAGCAGATATCCTGTAAACCTGACCTGATGGGGGGGGGGGGGGTACTTGAGCACTGGAGTGCAGCACCCCTGGTCTAACCATTCCCAAGTTTAAAACGGTGTCGCTAGCGGTGACCCGACTGTGGGAAAGAAAGTTGCACAATCCTAGAAATGTTTAACAAATGATGGTATCTAGCCTGAAAGGTACATTTTACTTCTCTCTAAATAGTATTTAAAACCACAGAAACGCACATTGTTTTGAGTCGGCTGCACTCAAAGGGCTGGGGCTACCGCGATATTTCACCCACCGGCTGCAACATTGGCTACGTCTGTCTACAAATGTAACCCCCGCTGTTGCTCCCGCTGACATGTTGCAGCAGGGCCTACACCATGCACCAGAGGGAGGAGCAGCCATTGTTTGTCAGCCGGCCTGGTCTACGCTGCGGAGTGCAGTTGACATAGCACGTTGTTCGAGACCAAACTTGTTTTGTGATCTACATGATGTGTTCTTACTTTCAGCTGTTTGGAATTCTTGCTGGATAACGGTGCCGACCCCTCGCTTCGTGATAAACAGGGATACGCTGCTGTACACTATGCAGCCGCATATGGCAACAGGCAGAACCTGGAGCTAGTAAGTGCACAGAATATTTACTAAACCAGTAAATGGGCTCAACGCTCTCTAATCCTTTCCTCGACTGTGGCACCATTACCACGCTTTAGTCCTCCCAACATTAACAAGGGATGCAGCAAATGTATGTACATTTCCTCTAATCCTTTTGCAGGCAGCATAGCTTATTGTTTGTAAAGAATGATGGTGTCAGTCTACGGTCTGTAAGCAAAGTTTCTCCTGTTTGCGTGGGTTGTCCCAAACATCATTATAAGCCCTGCACACATTTGCAATGTTTTGTCTGGACTTTTGGGAACATGCTGACAGATTTCTCTTTCAGCTCCTGGAGATGTCTTTTAATTGCCTGGAGGATGTGGAAAGCACTGTACCAGTTAGCCCCTTGCACTTAGCTGTAAGTAACATTAACCAAGAGCCATTGGTAAATGGGTGTTGAGGTCCCTAGATATTTTTGAGACGTGGATTACATGGTGGTCGTGTGCCAGATGCCTGATCCGACCAGCGCACAGTTAGCTTGGTCAGGGGCATGAAGTAATTTCACTCCTAGCATAGATGTTATGATTCTTTTTGAACTCTTTGAATGCCGAAGAAACATTTAAATGCATTTTGGATCTTGTATAGTCCCTGCAGACTATCGCATTATCCAGCTCTCATTGCGAAGTTGGTGGCCATGGGTGTTTCTTGCCACTCTTTGCTGCAATGTCCGCTCACGATTCGGTTTCATGATTCTTTTTCTCAGAAAGCGGGGCTCGTGAAGTTAAAGCAAACCCCCTCTCCCCTCCCCCCTATATAAGGCAGGCAAATTCCTCACCTTTGTCCTTAACTCCTCCACCCCTTTACCTCTTGGGCCTCGATTTTATACTTGCTCCGACTGTGCGCGACCTCGTCACGCAAGCACGGATCCTGTGCTGGAGGCGACTGGGAGGCGTGGCCATGACGTCACGTGAGTGGTTCGTCCTCATTAGCTGAACTGCTCACGTCACGCGGCCGTCGCGCGGCAATAGTAATTTCAGATGCTTGCTCAAAATGTGCGCGTCCGGTCGCGCGCACTATGTGCGTGCTCACTTGAAAACATGAATTTTTTTTGGCGGTGCGTCACAATTAATTGCTGCCTTAACCGCTTTCTCCTCTGACCTCTTAGCTCTTTCACGGCCAGACAGCAGTGAAGATTGTTGCAAATCCCTCCTGTAACAAAAGGGTTAATACCTTAATTTCCAAACCCTTTCCATGTCTGCACTTCAACTTTTTTTCACCTTCACTACTCCCGTCGCTCCCGCCCACCCCTCATCCCGTCGCTCCCGCCCACCCCTCATCCCGTCGCTCCCGCCCACCCCTCATCCCGTCGCTCCCGCCCACCCCTCATCCCGTCGCTCCCTCCCACCCCTCATCCCGTCGCTCCCTCCCACCCCTCATCCCGTCGCTCCCTCCCACCCCTCATCCCGTCGCTCCCTCCCACCCCTCATCCCGCCCCTCATCCCGTCGCTCCCTCCCGCCCCTCATCCCGTCGCTCCCTCCCGCCCCTCATCCCGTCGCTCCCTCCCGCCCCTCATCCCGTCGCTCCCTCCCGCCCCTCATCCCGTCGCTCCCTCCCGCCCCTCATCCCGTCGCTCCCTCCCGCCCCTCATCCCGTCGCTCCCTCCCGTCGCTCCCTCCCGCCCCTCATCCCGTCGCTCCCTCCCGCCCCTCATCCCGTCGCTCCCTCCCGCCCCTCATCCCGTCGCTCCCTCCCGCCCCTCATCCCGTCGCTCCCTCCCGCCCCTCATCCCGTCGCTCCCTCCCGCCGCTCATCCCGTCGCTCCCTCCCGCCCCTCATCCCGTCGCTCCCTCCCGCCCCTCATCCCGTCGCTCCCTCCCGCCCCTCATCCCGTCGCTCCCGCCCGCCCCTCATCCCGTCGCTCCCGCCCGCCCCTCATCCCGTCGCTCCCTCCCGCCCCTCATCCCGTCGCTCCCTCCCGCCCCTCATCCCGTCGCTCCCTCCCGCCCCTCATCCCGTCGCTCCCTCCCGCCCCTCATCCCGTCGCTCCCTCCCGCCCCTCATCCCGTCGCTCCCTCCCGCCCCTCATCCCGTCGCTCCCTCCCGCCCCTCATCCCGTCGCTCGCTCCCGCCCCTCATCCCGTCGCTCGCTCCCGCCCCTCATCCCGTCGCTCGCTCCCGCCCCTCATCCCGTCGCTCGCTCCCGCCCCTCATCCCGTCGCTCGCTCCCGCCCCTCATCCCGTCGCTCGCTCCCGTCGCTCGCTCCCGCCCCTCATCCCGTCGCTCCCTCCCGCCCCTCATCCCGTCGCTCCCTCCCGCCCCTCATCCCGTCGCTCGCTCCCGCCCCTCATCCCGTCGCTCCCTCCCGCCCCTCATCCCGTCGCTCCCTCCCGCCCCTCATCCCGTCGCTCCCTCCCGCCCCTCATCCCGTCGCTCCCTCCCGCCCCTCATCCCGTCGCTCCCTCCCGCCCCTCATCCCGTCGCTCCCTCCCGCCCCTCATCCCGTCGCTCCCTCCCGCCCCTCATCCCGTCGCTCCCTCCCGCCCCTCATCCCGTCGCTCCCTCCCGCCCCTCATCCCGTCGCTCCCTCCCGCCCCTCATCCCGTCGCTCCCTCCCGCCCCTCATCCCGTCGCTCCCTCCCGTCGCTCGCTCCCGCCCCTCATCCCGTCGCTCGCTCCCGTCGCTCGCTCCCGCCCCTCATCCCGTCGCTCCCTCCCGCCCCTTATCCCGTCGCTCGCTCCCGCCCCTCATCCCGTCGCTCGCTCCCGCCCCTCATCCCGTCGCTCGCTCCCGCCCCTCATCCCGTCGCTCGCTCCCGCCCCTCATCCCGTCGCTCCCTCCCGCCCCTCATCCCGTCGCTCCCTCCCGTCGCTCCCTCCCGCCCCTCATCCCGTCGCTCCCACCCCCTCATCCCGTCGCTCCCACCCCCCTCATCCCGTCGCTCCCACCCCCCTCATCCCGTCGCTCCCACCCTCCTCATCCCGTCGCTCCCTCATCCCGTCGCTCCCACCCCCCTCATCCCGTCGCTCCCTCATCCCGTCGCTCCCTCCCTCCCACCCCCCTCATCCCGTCGCTCCCTCCCACCCCCCTCATCCCGTCGCTCCCACCCCCCTCATCCCGTCGCTCCCTCCCACCCCCCTCATCCCGTCGCTCCCGCCCACCCCTCATCCCGTCGCTCCCACCCCTCATCCCGTCGCTCCCACCCCTCATCCCGTCGCTCCCACCCCTCATCCCGTCGCTCCCACCCCTCATCCCGTCGCTCCCACCCCTCATCCCGTCGCTCCCACCCCTCATCCCGTCGCTCCCGCCCACCCCTCATCCCGTCGCTCCCGCCCACCCCTCATCCCGTCGCTCCCTCCCACCCCTCATCCCGTCGCTCCCTCCCACCCCTCATCCCGTCGCTCCCTCCCACCCCTCATCCCGTCGCTCCCTCCCACCCCTCATCCCGTCGCTCCCTCCCACCCCTCATCCCGTCGCTCCCTCCCACCCCTCATCCCGTCGCTCCCTCCCACCCCTCATCCCGTCGCTCCCTCCCACCCCTCATCCCGTCGCTCCCTCCC
>NW_027455963.1:0-27603 GCF_040206685.1 Ascaphus truei | reverse complement strand
ACTTCATAGGAGAGATTATCTGTCTTAATGTTGATCATTAAAGTCGGGTTGTTCTTTTGATGGTCTATAACTGCTTTATGATTCATTCTTCCACTGACTTAAATTGTTGAATTAGTATTGTTTTTGTTTTCATTATCTCACGTTCCCATGATGACATGTGTATTCAAAATGAATAACATTTTTTTTAATGTTGTTATGACACAGATTCATGATGCAAAACCGGAATCCATTTTTCTAATAAGATATGCAAGACTGTGGTTTTTAAAGCGGGAATCTTTGCTGCTCGTTTTTTTTTTTATTGATTAAAAAAAAAAAAAAAAACAGGATTAAAACAAGGGATCAGGGGGGTTTGCCTGAGCTGAGCAGCACTATTTTAAGCTTTGGATATTCACCAGTTTCCGAAATACGGAATGGTACATTTACCAGTGTGGATACCTCCTCAAGGGGAAATAAAATGGCCGTTGCTAGGTAAAAGAAATCTAACATCTTTGTGGACGGCTATTTAAACCCACTGCTTTTACACGAGTAACTTCACTGGTATGCATCTCTGGAATGTGAGCCTCCATAGAGCTGAAAATAATGGGGTCCAATGCAGCTGAAAAAAGTGCTGGTTATCTCTGGGGGCCCCTTTATTTTGAATCCTATTAAAAAAAAAAAAAAAAAAAAAAAAAAAAAAATTTTTTTTTTTTAGTAAAAAGGCCGGATTGCTGCTTTAATAACCTCCAATATATTGGGTCTCATCTCTTATTTGAGACGTTTTAAAATGATTTGCCTGTGTGTCTCTTGGATTCATATTGTTCACAGACGCTTTAAATGTGGGATTGTTTTGATTTTTGTTTGGTAGAGTGTGCATAGGGTACAGATTTCTTTTAGTTAACTGAGAAATTCATCATAAGTTTTTTTTATTTTGATAGATATGAGGTTTAGAAGAACGTAACTTTCTTGTAGTCTGTGTTAATGGCCCAAGGGGTGTTATTCATTAAACTGCAATAGTGCTGTTTAGGCCAATATTGCACTGAAACTCATTGATTTCAATTGATGTTTATGTGTGGTGGTTCCCCAGTAACTCCCCCAAGAATGCAAAACTAGTGTTCCCTCTACCAAGGAAGCCCGCAGCTGATGAGAGTAGCTCTCTGCTGGGGCTTCCTGTGCCGCCTTTGAACAGCATTTTGATTTTGCTGCTTTTTAATTAAACGGACAAGTTTTAGAAGGCTCCACAAAGGAGCTACAGAGGCCACCACTGAACAAAGACTCAGATTAAAATACTTCAGATATATCTTTAAACGTACATTTGACAAATGCAACCAACTAATATGCTGCTTGGTCTCAACTTTTAAGGGAATTGAAGGTGTTTATATGAAGCGCTATGTACACTAATGGCGCTATATAAATAAAAACATACATACAATTTGGATATGAAATGTCGTCTGGGAATAGAAAATGTTTATACATTGTCAGAATGTAATTCAAAGGACTTAGTTTTAATGTGCAGCTGCCCCCTCTAAATACAGATATGGAACCCATGAAGTTGTGAGATACCCAGTGGGCATCAAGCAGTAAATATGGCAAGACCTGGGTTATAGGTTGATTTGTAGTTACCAGAAATGTCCCATCTAGCTAATGGCAGTGAAATATGTATTGTAAAAAATAAGCATTTTAAAAATCCTTTTATCAATGTTATGTTTGCTTTGGCTATTGTAGTGGGGACAACCAACTCAGGTGATGGTACGTTCCTCATCTCCTTTAGTGCATGAGGCCTGGAACCTGTTCAGCGCAGAAAGGCTTAAGCTATTTCCTTATTTGTAAAATGGTGTCACGGGAAGAGTGGAAAGGGGGTTCCATTAGTACAGTATAATGATGTAGATGTGACCAAACATGTAATGTCATTGGACAGTAACAGATTGAATGAATTAGATGTCCATGTATGCTGTGCAATGTGTTGCAGGCCCAGAAACTAAAGGAACAATAGGAAAACTTGTTTTGACCCTGTAGACTACAATGGGGGAAATGTTCACTTTATTATTGGTGATTTCGTTTATTTAAATTACTTGCAGGTTGTGATAATTTTGTAATAAACCAACATGAACATTCTTCATAGGATGCGCTAGGAGACTTTACACGTATATTTGAAATACATACTGAACAAGAGACGTCGGGTTCTCTAATGCTGTTTTACAGCTACATCTTAAAGTCGAACGAACATTTTTTTTGTTTGCAGCATTTAAAAGCATATAAGCGGGTTTTGCCCAAGAGCCACACCCCTATGTGTTTCGTGACCTGAGGTGACTTCTCACTTACTGGTTTGACTCACAAATCCATTGCATCCTTACTGTATATAACACAACAATCACGAATGCCTATTACCATAATAATTGCATATGTTGTACAAACATTGTTTTTGAGCAGTTTTATTTGCAAACAGAGTTTACAGTTAGTGTATATAATATAATAAGGGGAGGAGTGGCTCAGTGAGTAAAGACACTGACTGGCACTGAGAGTTTGAAGCAGGGGAGCCTGGTTCATTTCCCGGTGTCAGCTCCTTGTGACCTTGGGCAAGTCACTTTATCTCCCTGTGCCTCAGGCACCAACAAATAGATTGTAAGCTCAACAGGGACCTGTACCTGCAAAATGTCTCTGTAAAGCGCTGCGTACAACTAGCAGCGCTATACAAGAACATGCTATTATTATTATTATATACATATGCCCAATTGTATCGGTCTTAATGTTTCCTAATTAGCAAATAGACGAGGTAACAAATGTGCAAAAAAGAGCTACATTTTATAGAGGTCCTATAAGAAGAAAAGTGCTAAAGAATGATTATCTGTGTGTGTGTGTGTGTGTCTATATTATATATTAATGGCTTTGATTTCAAATGTATAAATCATATCTTCAGGGTACTGTCATGAGACCTCAAATATGTGTGTGCTTTTCAGGGTTACAGTATGCTAAAGAAAAGTTTTAATGTTAAGCATAGGATTACATGTAAATACTGTATAGATCTCAATATGTGGGTTAAGACCTATAAAAATAAATGAATCATTACACATTTTGGAGCAATATGTAGGAAAGATCTCAGATTCTCTTGGAAGCACTTTAGGCCATGCATGATGGTTTAAAACAAAATGTTCCATTATGGGTATTGATCGTATATCTCTTAATATGAGATGTCGTATGCAATTAATACATTTGGTGGGGTGTGAAGCCTTTTTGATTGTTATACTTAATACACAGGATTCTAAATGTACAAAGTATACATTTGAGCGAGATATATGTTTTAAACCAGATTTTATGTAAATTATACTTGATACAGTATATTGTATTTCTTTAGCACTTTTTTTAGTTAGGTGGTTTATTATATCTTTGAGATTTAGTAGTTGTGCACATTTGTTGCACTTCGGAGACAATCAATGAATTATCCATAGTTTATTGCCTTGTGCATTTCCTAATTAAGATCTGTTTTAGAAAGATATACAGAACATTAAATATGTCCAATTTTATATCGGCTGTTTGCATATATTGCATTAATTATGTTTTTGAGTAGTCTTTGTTTACAATTGTTGTAATGTTTGGAAGTTGTCCCAGATGAAGTGACGTCAGGTCACGAAATGCATAGGGGTGGGTCTTTAAGCTTCTCACTGCCTATCACTCTGAGGGTAGTGCATGCATAGATGCTTTTTAAATGCTAAAATAAAGAAATCCTTTTTTTACTTTGACTTTTGGATGTTTCCCATTGGTCAGTGGTTGAAATGGTTTAAAAGAAGTAGTGATTGTGAGACTTTTGTTAAACATTGGGGAAAAGCTTTTTTGACTATTTTAGTAAGATGTATACCATATTTATATTGGAAAGAAAAAAGGGAGGGGCTTCTTAAAATAAAGCCACCTTATTTTAAATAAAAAGTGAAACAATGGGTAAAACCTAGTACCGTCGCACCTTGGCCACTGCTTACAGACTAACTTGATTTGCCACCTACCAGATATGTCTCTGGTGAAGATGTAAGGAGACCAGAGTTTGTTAGATTATGGCTGCACATGTCCTCGTATAGGCTGCGGACATGGTGCTGCAGCCCGTGCAGAGGTGCACGGAGGCTGAGGGAAAGCGGGTGTTTTCCCTGGCCATAGTACTCGGGCCGTGGGGGGGCGTTCCGAGTGACGTCATGGAGCTGAGGAGAACCGCTCACGTGACCGCCCTGTCGCGCGAGAAATCAGTTTTAACTGATTTCACCTGCCTCCGCCCGCATGCCACATGTATGCGAACACTGCCTTAAGGCAGTCTGTTCGCGCGTTCGCTCGTCCGCGCGGTCTGAGATACCATGGACGCAGCCATAGAGCCTTGCGTGTGAGCCATGCTACATGCTGTGGCAGGTGACCCCTGTGTGTCGCTTCATTCTGCTTATTGTGCACACTCCTAGGAAGTCCTCCACAATCCTTATTGAAAAGAGCTGTGGGTATAGGTAATATCCTGCGTGATAAGTGTATGAGGACTAACTGATAACCCATTATTATTGTTTCAGTAGAGTTTCTTTTTTCGTTTGACTTTAAAAGAAATATTAACTAACTTGTAATATTGTCTTTGTTCAGAGACACAGTATATCATCCCCTGCAAACTGTGAGGACTATAAACACCGATTTTTATAAAGCCGTAGCAGTTTATTTACATAGTTCAATGTATGTGTATTTTTGTTTATATTATAGATTACATAGCTCATTGTACAGTAAGTGCCCTACCCTGAAGAGTAATCAAATGAATTATGCCTAAACATGAGTTACCAATAGCTAGTGCCACTACAGAAATAATCAAGCCTCATTGATTAATACTGTTGTGGTTGTTGCATCTGATGGACACCACTTCCTGGGTGCATTTATCTGAGACATGAATATCTCAGTTGATTTGAAATGTAAAATTAAACTTTACATTTGTTTCACATTTTTGGTTGTATTGTGTGTACATATGCATGTAGACATGTTAGTGTATTAGTATGGGAGTAATAATTGCACAATTCAAGTGTGTTGTTATACACTCAATGCTTGAGAGCAAAATATAATTAAACTCCCTAATTACACATCATGAAGTGTTGTTGCACTTAACATGTTGAATAACCCTTTAGTGGAAAAGGCAAATAAAGAACAGCACGGAGGTTGATGCTATAATGTATGCATTTATGACTTTCATAAAGATGTCTAGATGAACACTTCAACTGAGTTCAGTGGAGTAGCTCTTTAGTATTCTATACAGTACTTATTGCAGAAACAGGCCAGCAGAGCGGATGGAGCGGTTCCGTCTGCCTTTGATTTGTGGTTGAAAGAGAGAATCATGTACTGAAAATGTCCAAATTCCATGTAAAAGGCGTGAAGAAATTCAGTCGGTTGATTTTTTAAATAGAATTTTGTGTTTTTAATTTCAAATACCACTGATCCTGATTTGACTATTAAATAACGACTTAAAAAACTTATGGGTTAAAGAGACAAGATTGAAAATCGGAGTTAGCGTTTCTTTAAATATAATTTCTAAGATGAATGTGATACCTATTTTTCTTGTATTTTGCTTATTCAAGGCTGTATGAGTATCTACGATAGAAGATGAAGTACTATACTTGAAACTGATATACTATATCTGGGATTTTCAACCTTTTACATACCACAGAATCTTTTTAAAATGTCTTCTGATGCTAGAAAGTCGCATACATTAATAATACCAAACATAATTGTTAAATAATATTACTCATTACAATATAATGTTTTATTACTTTGTGTATTGTTTAGTTGGCTAATCTTGTTTGAAATAATATATAGAAAGCCAGGCTTTAAATTATTCTATAATATGTACACAAAGAGTAAGGGGTTAAATGCTCCCCTAGCAATGCTCACTGGGAGTGTCCACATTTATAGCACAGACATAATAGCCTTTGAAGTCTTATATTCCTTCCCAGAAAAAGACAGCATAATAAGTCTAGACCTCCATTATCCACATAAGTCAATGTCAATGATGTCACAAATCGTGTCTAATCATAACCATTCCTGATAGACTTCCACTAGCCTTGATAGGTAAATCTTGTGTGGTTGTCAGTGGTTTGGGTTGCTGTGTGAACACTGTGACACTTGGAGTAGCTGAATAATAAAAGTTACTCACTTGGTTGATACTCTGGAGATCTACGTGCTGTCGGCGTGCTCCTACCAGAGAGGGTGAACAAAATACAGGAAATCGTAGGTGGCGGTGCAGCTGCCTTGGAAAGAACTATGACCAGAATTTGCAGTGAAAACAAAGTGCAAGAATTTATTGGCACATATGGAAGCAGCAAAAAAGTCCTCTTACGCGTGGTTAACCACGCGAAAAGCGCGAGAGGACTTTTTTGCTGCTTCCATATGTACCAATAAATTTTTGTACTTAGTTTTCACTGCAAATTCTGGTCATAGTTCTTTCCAAGGCAGCTGCACCGCCACCTACGATTTCCTATACTATGTAAAGCCTCTGATTTTTTAGATGATCCAAGCCCAGTCTTCATGGGATGCCAACAGACGGTGTTTTCATGGCAGCACATACACCCCTGTCCATTAACTAGTTGCCTTAGTGATAATTGTGTTATTTCAAGAAATGTTGAAAACTGGGCCCTTAAACTGAGCTTGGACCGCCCTCATTTTTTTTCTGCTAAACCTTTTTATCCTGTTGAGTGAATTTTTTTTTTTTTTTTTAATAATCTCATATTTATTTTTAGTCTTACGGGAATATACAAATATGGTTATTAATTCTTTCTTAGGGAAATACATTTTGGTTGCCTTAAATGGCAGCAACAACATACGGTAGATTGTCAGATCTGGGCAGGGACTGTCTGTAAAAATCCTATCTGCTGCGTACCGCGCACTGTAATTGTGAAGCGCTTTGAGTCCCAGTGGTAGAAAAGAGCTATATAATATAGTTATTATTTTTACTATTATTATTAAACGTCCATTACAAGGAAAAAATCTGTTAAAAAAAGAAAAAAAGGGCACCGTTGTTCCTGGTAACTAGCACTACAAATGCTACACCAGATCTGTACTTTATTCCCAGTCTTCCTACTCAACCAGTGTGTCCCACACAATACCATTAGATGGAACTTGTCTTCCCTCCTAGCAACAAGCTACCTGTTTGTATATTAACAAATGTTTGATGGCAGAGAATTTCAGGAGATCAAGCTATTCTAAAAGTAATGCATGAATACTTTTATGTGCGTTTCGTACGTCTTAGGCCGCGCTTAGAGTCCTTGCTACAGCGACGTGACGGCGTGACATCATCCGTTGCCATTGTAGCAGCGATTTTTTTTCTTGGTGTCAGACGAGATGGAGACCGGGGTGCGTGGTGAGGGCGTGGCCGTGAGTGGTTCGCCCTCATTGGCTGAACCGCTCCAGTGGCCACTGACGTCCTGGTGCGGTCGCTGAAAAATTAATTTTCATTGACTTCCAGCGATCGCGACCCCCTGCCTTTGACGCCCCCCCCTGCCTTTGACGCCGCACACCCCCTGCCTTTGAGGCCCCTCCTGCCTTTGAGCCCCCCCTGCCTTTGAGGCCCCCCCCTGCCTTTGAGGCCCCTGCCTTTGAGGCCCCCCCTGCCTTTGAGGCCCCCCCCTGCCTTTGAGGCCCCCCCCTGCCTTTGAGGCCCCCCCCTGCCTTTGAGGCCCCCCCCTGCCTTTGAGGCCCCCCCCTGCCTTTGAGGCCCCCCTGCCTTTGAGGCCCCCCTGCCTTTGAGGCCCCCCCGCCTTTGAGGCCCCCCCGCCTTTGAGGCCCCCCCGCCTTTCTTTGACCCCCCCTGCCTTTCACCCCCCCTGCCTTTCACGCCCCTCCTGCCTTTCACGCCCCCCGATCCCCCCTGCCTTTCACGCCCCCCGCCCCCCCTGCCTTTCACGCCCCCCCCCCTCCCTGCCTCCGGGCAACGCCGGGTATATCAGCTAGTACTTTATAAAATTAGGATTAAAGAGGCGGGTCAGATTTACATACAAGTTTTGCTCCATTTTAACAAAGCTATTTCATTGTGATGATGCTGTGAATATATTATGAGCGATGTACAGTATAACTAAAGCTCCTAATTTATGTAAAAATATATGTTCTTTTCTGACAAGTAAATAGCTATACTGTATCTAGACTTGGCTTATTTCAACCTCAGATGTTAGAGAAGAACATACCTTTCAATTACCGCTTTCTTCTGCCCTGCTCATGCAGTCATCGGTCTTTCTTGCATTACTTTCAAAACTGTACACAGGAAGTTTTGTTATAAAACAAGGTTAAAAAGATAGTTTAACCTATTTCAATCAAAGCAACTGTACAAGACTAGCATTTTAAAGGAGCTACCCGTACACCATGGTGGTTAGGATTTGCAAAGCACCACACTGGCTCAAAGTGCTGCCCATATGACCATATGTATGAATGTTTTTTATTTTAATGCCAACCATGCTACCCATAAAACGTTACAATGCAAGGTGCTGTAACAAAAGTGCTTCAGACATAAAATCACACAATAAGAAAAGCAATCATTGCCCTTTGAACATTCTAAATAACAAAAAAATACAAATAACACTATAAAGTTCTCTGAACATGTCAAAGTATAATTACTATGTTAACATCATTAAATAATATAGAATGATTAACAAAATGTTAGTGTGGTGAGCTAATTTATATTGCTTGCAATATCTTTTTATGGTAAGTGTTGTCATCTGGAAAGAATTGATGGTGTGTGCGCGTCATGTATAAATATTTTCTTTATCTTAAATATTGTGCCAAAAGGAGACGGATTTGGACATGTTCGTTGTTTTTTTTTTTGTTGTTGTTGTTTATACATAATCTCCTCAATTGTATAGGGTGCACATGTATATCTAAATTCAAACCCATTTATTTTAAATTTCCCATGCCAATGTAAAGGGGAAAAAAAAAAAACTGTTGACTGAATGTGCCACTTTAAGTGGGGCCAGGTGGTAAGCACCAATTTCTCTGCATCCTTTTTAAATGTAATAATTGTATTTATTTCTACTGTAACTTTAATTGAAAAAAAAAAAAAAAAAACTCTTCATATTGACTTTTGATCAAGTAATTAGGCTTCTTACAATAATGGACAAATAAAGGGTTAAAATGTTAAAGTAGGGTTGAGCAATTAACAGGCACACTCCATTAAGAGCTGTTGTCTGTAAGCAATTATATGCTAATTGTGTTGCTTGCGTTATTCATCAAACCAATATGTTAAGTGTTTGGGTTTTCGCAAATGGGAAATGCATAGACATAGAGATCCTAATGGATTTCCCTGAACAATTCCAAGATGTAAGCATTGTAAAAATAGTGTGAAACCTGCTTAAAGTGGTCTTCAGTTTAATGACGTGTACCACTTACAGTACCACTGACAAACTGGTAACTTTTAAGGATAGCGGGTTTTTATTCCAATTTTGTGCAATATTCCACTGTTCTTTGTCTTTCTTTCCATCGAAGTAAAGCCACGTGTACATACTAAACCACATAGAAGTAAAGCTATAGCAGCATATCAATGTGCATTTGTAGAACTTGCATTTTGACAGCCGTATTATTGTTTATTTATAAAGCGCCAACATATTCCGCAGCGCGGTACAATGGGGGAGCAGAATTGGAGCCATTGCATTAACGAAGTGCTATACAAAATGAGCACAAACAGATGGGTAATGAGGACCCTTCACGTGAGAGCTTATAGTCTAGCAGGTTGTAAGAGAGCAGTAGAGTAGTTTTCTTGTTTGGTGAAAATTTGCTGTAAATAAAGGATGTGCTTGTTCTTAATTGTAATTTTCTAGAAATTGCTATATATATTACATGTGTAATCACTCCTTGCCCGGCCCAATCGAGTGTTATTTGGAGGCAGTGTTAATAGGTGCAGGTGGTAACTTTTTCTCAGGGTGTTGGCATCAGGGCAGGATGGTGTTGGTTGGAATAAAGGGTGCCAGGAACTTTTGCCAGACAAACTATTTTCTTTATTTTACATTTTTGACATTATACACTCTTCTTCAATGGGTGCTCAGGAAGCATCCCACAGAGGCACATGGCTTGTCACCTTATTCACTCTTGGATACTTGTCAATCCCTTGCTAATGATCTGAGGCTTGCCAGCAGTCCACCGGGACTCTTTCTAGACCTGCACCATCCTCAATGATATCCATCCTGTCATTGTGCATGGCTCTAGCAGTCCCTACCTTGGCTGCCAGGGTGCTGTAAGGACCTGTCTTTAGGCAAGTTCAGTCTGACACCCATAAGCCCTACACCCTGGCATGGGTGTCACGCACAACCCCTAAATTAGAGTAAGATCCACCTAACCCTATATTGTGTGGCCCTGTATAAATAAGACACTATCCCTTACTATACTGTAAAACAACAAAAAGTGACTCCTACTAAACATAGTTTAGGTGCACATGTAATTGACACAGACTATACACGAAGCCCCTCTTTCTCCTCCCAGGAACCTACGGGCCTAGAAGCTTCTGCAGCTCTATTTATACCCTTCTTTTATGTCACCACCCCCTGGATACAGTGGGTGGTTGTTTGATAAGTATTTCTGACCCAGATGGCAGTCTTAACATCTTACAGAAGGTGGGTGGAGCAGTGGTGGAACGTCTCCTTAAGAGGCCCCTGGGAAATGTCATGATGTCGCTGCGTCACATCTCTGTGCGTCACCAAGTCATGTCACCATGATGACGCAGTGTCACATGACGCCGCAACGTAATAATGGGCTGCTTTGTTACAGAGCCAAACCGTCTCATTGCTGTGGGAAAGAGCGTGGGGCCTCCATAACCGGGGAGGTAATAGAGCCTGGAGTGAGTGTCCCAAAACTTCGACCCCCCCTCCCCCCCACACCTCTAAGCTGGGGCCCCCAGGATGTGCCCCGGCATTCCGCCCCTCCACCCCCTGAGCTGGGGCCCCCAGGATGTGTGCAGGCATTCCGGGCGTAGTTACGCCAATGGAATGTATGAAAATTCAATCCCGTGTTACCTGCCATTCAAGTCAGTAACAGTCGAGCTAAGGTACTACTTAACAAAGCCTAGTGAATCCCGGTCTTTATATTGTGTATTGGATTATGTTTTTACACTTGCTATATTTAGACTTATTGGCAGCATCGTGATCCCACATTAATTGCAGTTTACCTTATATCCCCCTTTAATTGGAATTGCTAGAAAAAACCTTGGCTGTTAAAATGGTAAAAAATAAATAAAATTAAGTATGCTTTTAACCTTGGTCACGTTTGTGGCTAAATGTTGAAGAGCTTTTGTTTTAATAGCCGTGAGAGTGTACGCAGTGTTGTACATAGACATTTGCAGGCACAATGAGTCTGCGCCGTGGAGCTTACAATCAATGTTTTTGGTGCCTGAGACACAAGGAAATAGTGACTTGCTCAAGCTCACAAGGAGCCAACACAGGGATTTAAACCAGGCTCCCCTTCTTCAAACACTCAGTGTCATTGTTTTCAGAATCGGTACCTTTAATCACGTCGTCACTCCTTCAGCTTTCCATCAAAGGCGTAGTATGAGGACAATTTAGAAAAAATAAAGTATGTATTTGCGAACAGGTTATTGTAAAAGTTGCTATAGTTTTGCTTCAGTCTTTGACTTTAATAGTTGCCTGCTGAATTTCAGTGCATGAATGCTCGCTCCAGGGCTTGGGTCTTGGATTTGTTATATTAATGTTGTTATAAATTTTACTTGTGCTAAGCTGATGAGATGTCATTTTCAGTGATGAGGTGCCTAATGGACCCTGGATTCAAAAAGAAAAAACCCTTTATTGCAATGTTTCTCTGAGGTGTCATCCAGTTTGAAATTTACTCACTGTTGTGTAAGATCCTCGGAAGCCATTTAGTACATAGTATAATGGTGAAGCAGCTGAGCAGTCTTGCATTAAGCTTTGCTAGGGTGTTCAGAAAGACAGTCTTCAGTTATTGGTACATTATGCAATGTTTATTGTTGTATTTAAGTAATCCCTGAGAACAGGGCATTACTGGCCAATAATGCCGTGGCTGGAAGAGTTGAAGGCCCGAGACGAACCCGAGGGACTTTAATCCAGCCAGGGCATTATTGGCCAGTAATGCCCTGTTTTGAGGGGATTATTACTATTATAAACTAAATGTAGGCTTTTTCTTAATTTTTTTACTTTACATTTTTCATAAAGATACATTTTTGTAGTCATTGATTTTTTTATCAGCATGATTGTATACATTATTTTGCCTTTACTGCAAGTGTATTAAAAGGAAATTGTACATACAGGTGCAGCCACGAGTGATTGCCTTGGAAAATCTGGGGCAATCTCCCAGTAATGCTGCAACATTTCTGTGACATTTCTGCAGACTAATGACCCATCGGATTAACACAGCGGGGGTCCCTGGCAGTCCCATTCAAACTGACCAGGGATCCCTGCTGTGTTAATCCGATGGGACATTAGTCTTTCTGCAGAAATGTCAGAGAAATGTTGCAGCATTACTGGGAGAATGCCCCAGATTTTTCAAAGCAGTGTTCGGATACTCGTAGCTGCATCTGTACACACACACTGTGTGTGTGTTCCTTAGCAGGTCTTAAAATTAGGTAAATACAACCTCAGATGAACAACACATGACATATTACACTGTGTCATGATTTATTTAACAAAATAAATCCAAAATGGAGACGCTATGTGTGAAATTGTGTGTGTGTGTGTGTGTGTATACACTCACACCTCCCCTCTCTCTATAAACTCAAACACGCTCTGCCGTCACCCCTACACTCTACAGCTCCCCCTGTAAACGTACAAAACTGCAGACACACACACACACTGCAGCCCTCTTCCACCCTCTACACCCACTGACACACACACATACTGCAGCCCCCCTCTACACACACAAAACACTGCAGACACACACCAATAAAACAGACTGCTGTTCCCTCTACATCCTCAAAACACACACCAGCAGCCCCCTCCCTACACCCAGTGCAGCTCCCTGTAAACCCACACACTGCAGACACACACACAGCACTCTACACCCCTCCTCCACCCACAAAACGCAAACTGAAGAGACACACACTGCAGCCCCCTCCTCTACACCCACAAAACACACACAGCAGACACACACAGCAGACACACACAACAAAACACTTTGTTGACCCCTCTGCTCCCTCAAAACACATACCAACAGAAGACCCACACACCAATAAAACACTCTGCTCGTTCCCTTTTACACCCACAAAACATGCAACAGACACACAAACCTTCCCCTTACTCTCCTGAGTGGAGCTCTCTGCAAGCAGGGTGGGGGAGGAGTCGGTGCCGTGTTGCTGACTCCTGTCTAATCACCTGCCCTGTCTGAAAGCTGATCTCACTCTGTGAATGAGAACTGAAAGCTGATTGGCTGAAAAACTTGGCAGGATGCCAAAAAATCTGGGCCATTTCTGATTGATTGAATAATGCCCGGCATTTAAACCAGAGTGCAGGGATTTCAATAATGCCTGGAATTGACCAGTTTTAGCCTATAATTGTAGATCATGTTTCTCCTTTTCTCTTTCTATATTTTCAATGCGTTGTTTATATTTACACCTTTTACAAAGCTTCCTGCTTCTGATCTTACATTAGGTTAGTAGTAATCGGATTTTGTTTCCTTCACTATATTGCATCTATCCAATATGCTGGGATACTATGACGGGTATCACACCCAGATGTGGTGTTAACTGCCGTTCAAGTCAATGGCAGTTAATGCCGATCGGTGTTTGACTCTTATCGACGCTTGGTGAATCCCAGCCTACAGTATGTTAAAAACAACTTCAATAGGTGCTCAGGGACGTGGCATTTCTGATGAACACCAACAAAGTTGGATTTTGTAAACACCTCTGTGAATTGAAATTTCTAGATCACTTTAAAAGTTGAGGACATAATTTAACAAAATTCTTCAATGGAGTTAAATGGATTTAGTTTCAAGCCTTTTAACGTCAATAGGGATTCCATCAGCTACATTGGTAACATGGAACGAGTTTAAATTTATATCAGAATGAAATCTTTTGAATCTATTTTGGTCAGAACAGGCTCAATTTGAAGAAACTGAAATGTATTACAAAATTGCAGGCCTTGAGACTACCAAACACATTACTCATGTTAAATCCGTTATTAAGAAGTCTAAATTGTAATTTCCCAAATAATGCCACAGCAGCAAATGGCTCATTAAATACAGACTTTGTGATGGATAGCTTTTCTATTAAAAATAATAATAATAAAGCCAGGAAGGTTAAAATGAGCATTATTGCATATTTTAATTGAGTAGAAAAGAAAGGGTTTCATATTTAGTTAAAATATCTGTTCATTTCAGACCTAACTAGAATAACCAAAAGCATTACAGATTTAAACCGGTGTTAAGGTAACACTTATGCAATCTAGTGGGGCTGCATCTCTCTCATACGAAAGATTTATGTGGAATATTAGGTGGTCAGGCCTACTCGCTGCTACTTTATGTAAGGTTAGTCTGTCTTGCCCACACTATTGTATAATGCAGGGTGTGGTTGATGTCCAATTAATAAGTCTTTGTGCCCTTAGATTGTTTCCCCCCCTCCACCCAGTGGTTATTACAAGTGACAAACTATGGAGAGACTGCATATAAGAAATGTATGTATTCCTTTTGAAATACTAAGCAAAAATGTGTAAGTCAAACAATCCTGCTTCACAATTGACAATGGTATTTCTCCATATGTACTAGGCTGCGTCCATAGTGCAGGATACGGCACGAGCTGCGTAGCTCGCGCCGAAACAAACACTTGGACGCCAATGCATGTGCGCATGTGCGCGTGTGCACATGCGCTACGGGGAGCCCGGTGCTTCGCGCTACAAACAAGTTTGTATTTCCCGCGCAACGGCCTGGTCACGTGAGCGGTTAGCCCAATGAGGGCGAACCAGCTCTGTGACGTCATGGCCACACATCCCGACATGCCTCCCGGTTGCCTTGCTTGCAGGACAGGAAATATCTGCTGCTGCAGGCAACCGTGCGCTGCACCGAGGAAAGCAGAAGCTAGCACATTCTACTAAGGATACAGCCTCACGCAGCTCAAACACGTTATAGCGCGGTGCTCGGGGGGCTACCCGATCCAACCGCGCTATAACGGGTCGCAATAATTTTTAAAAAAATGGCCGCCGCACTCCCGATCGGGAGGAGGTGGGAAGAGGTGGCCGGCAGCCCTACACGTCCCCCAGCAGCCCTACACGTCCCCTCACACTTCCCCCAGCAGCCTCACTTCCCCCCTGCCTGCCACACTCCGATTCCCTCCCCCTGCCAGCCACGCTCCGATTCCCTCCCCCTGCCAGCCACGCTCCGATTCCCTCCCCCTGCCAGCCACGCTCCGATTCCCTCCCCCTGCCAGCCACGCTCCGATTCCCTCCCCCTGCCAGCCACGCTCCGATTCCCTCCCCCTGCCAGCCACGCTCCGATTCTCTCCCCCTGCCAGCCACGCTCCATTTCCCTCCCCCTGCCAGCCACGCTCCATTTCCCTCCCCCTGCCAGCCACGCTCCGGTTCCCTCCCCCTGCCAGCCATGCTCCGATTCCCTCCCCCTGCCAGCCACGCTCCGATTCCCTCCCCCTGCCAGCCACGCTCCGATTCCCTCCCCCTGCCAGCCACGCTCAGATTCCCTCCCCCTGCCAGCCACGCTCCGATTCCCTCCCCCTGCCAGCCACGCTCCGATTCCCTCCCCCTGCCAGCCACGCTCCGATTCCCTCCCCCTGCCAGCCACGCTACGATTCCCCCCCCCTGCCAGCCACGCTACGATTCCCCCCCATGGCCAGCCACGCTCCGATTCCCCCCCCACACTGCCAGCCATGCTCCGATTCCCCCCCCCACTGCCGGCCACGCTCCCGATTCCCTCCCCCCCCCACTGCCAGCCACGCTCCCGATTCCCTCCCCCCCCCACTGCCAGCCACGCTCCGATTCCCTCCCCCCCACTGCCAGCCACGCTCCGATTTCCCCCCTCCCCCCTGCCAGCCACGCTCCGATTTCCCCCTCCCCCTGCCAGCCACGCTCCGATTTCCCCCTCCCCCTGCCAGCCACGCTCCGATTTCCCCCTCCCCTGCCAGCCACGCTCCGATTCCCCCCTCCCCCTGCCATCCACGCTCCGATTCCCCCCTCCCCCCTGCCAGCCACGCTCAGATTCCCCCCCCCCCCACTGCCAGCCACGCTCCGATCCCCCAGCAGCTGACACCAAAGGTAGGGAGGTAGGGGGGCTGTGGTGTTGTGCAGTGTGTTGTGCAGTGAGCAGAGAAAGGGAGCAACTGCCTGCTATTTAAAGCCCAGAAGCAGTTGCTTGCATTTGAGGGCCAGAGAGAGGTGGACTTTCTGCCAGCAGCCATCTTAGGTGGTGCGTGATGGTGACCTGGTCCGTCGTTCATCTTGGTATTCATATGGAACACTTATAGTATCCCCCCTTTCAGGGTCTAACTGCAGGGTGACCATACCCCGGTTTATCTGGATGTCTACAGTGAAACACTTTTGACCAGGGTTGGAGTGGGAAGATGCCGAGTCTTAACCCAAGGGTACGGGGATGGTAACTCAATGCTGGGAAGGGAGAACAGCCCAGGGAGGTATGCGATTGGCAGAGTTTGCCCGCAACTGCCTGTGGTAAGAGCTCTATCAAATCACTGTCATTCATTGACGTAACACCCGGGTTATTGTTCCAGGGATTGGGTGGTGCGTTCAGTTTACATATTACATTGTGGATGGTATGCAGTCGAAAAATGAAGATCGATCCCCAATTACCTGCAGAACAACTTCCAACATTTAGATATGAATTGAGACCCCCTGTCCAAGACAACCAGTAATCGCAGACCATCCAGATGAAATACCTCCTTGGTGACTGTGAGTTCTGATGAAGAGGGAAGTTTCTTTAAGGGCACAAAATGGGTCCATTTCGAGAAGTGGTCGATGACGAGAATAGTTGTCATACCGTGAGAGGGAGAAAGCTCCGCAATGATGTCCATGGATAGGTGCATACAAGGACTTGAGGATATTGGTAACTGCTGCATAAGCCCACAAGGCAGCCTTCGAGGAACCTTAGCTCAGGCACATTACACTGCAAGCAGAGACACAGTCCTGCACCTCTGGTTTTTAATTCTAGCCACCAAAAAGTCCTCTCGAGGAGCTGAAGTTTTTTATGGACTCTTTGGTGGCCTGCGAGTTTGGATTTATGTCCCCATCGTAGAACCTGCTGCCAAAGAGAAGGGGGAACGAAGAGCTTGGATGGGGGAATGGAGAGTCCAGCAGGCAACTTGGCCTGGGTTTTCTGAAAGCGTTGGAGCACGGTAAACACGATCTTAGATGGGGGAATGATGGGACCTTTGTCTGTAGAGTCTGTGTCGTCTGTGGAGAACTGGCTGGATAAGGCATCAGCCTGCACATTCTTGGATCCTGGGTGGTAGCAGATGACATAAATAATGTGACTTAAAAATAGTGCCCATCTTGTCTGATGAGTATTTAGCTTGGGTGCCCCCTCAAGGTATTCTAAATTCGTATGGTCCGTAAGAATCGGGACTGGATCGGCGGTTCCCTCAAGGTGGTGTCTCCACTCTTCCAGAGCCATTTTTATAGCTAGGAGATCACGATTGCCTGCATCATAGTTGTATTCCATAGGGAGAGCATTTTTTTGAGAATGAACACTGGTGTAACCGACCCTGAAATTCGCCTCTCTGAAACAGGACTGCACCTGCTCCAATGTCTAAGGCATCAACTTTGCGATGAAAGGGGAAGAGGGTAGGGGTGTTTTAAGTTGTGTGCAGGGGAAAAGAGCTTCAGCTTCAGAAAAGCTGGCTGTGTCTGCGGAGACGAGTTCATGTGGTCTGCCTGTTTCTTGGTCATGGCTGTGATGGTTCTGCGATCTTAAAGAAATCCCGACTAAAACGTATGTAATTTGAGAAGCCAAGAAATCTCTGGATAGCCTTTAATCCCTTTGATAACGCACTCCAAGTGTGAAACGTGTTAGAGGATTTGCCAGCACCACTTCTCTATATGTTTTTTATTTCGTAAATAAACTTTTTTCTTGGTCACTACATCCTGACGTTGCTCTATTTTTAGTCTGTGCACCGGTTGTTCCTGACTGGATCTTCTCTGAGATCTTAGCAGGATCCATCTTTATGTTCTGGGCTGAAATTATGTAGCCGGGGTTTCTCTGATTGAAACTTCTAAAATTTAGCGAAGATTGTTTTCTAGGAGGCGCTGAAGGACCACTCTTACGTGCTGCTGTTGTTCCATGGTCTTAGAGTAGATGAGGATATCATCAAGTTATACAATAACGGAGGAGTCTGTTGTATTGTATAACCTGAAGATCATCACAAGGTACTCGTAATGTCCATTGCGTGTGTTGAAAGCGGTTTTCCACTCGTCACCTAGCTTTATCCTTATAAGGTTGTAAGCACTTCTTTAAGTAGAGTTTAGTAAAAAATGGTTGCCGCAAGTATACAGTCGGGAGTTCGGTGATCAGAGGAAGAGGGTATCTGATTTTGACAGTAGTATTGTTCAAACCCCAGTAATCAATACAAGGCATCAAGGATCCGTCCTTTACCTCAAAGAAGAAATCAGCACCAGCACGGGAACAGTACATGAGAATGAATCCCTGCTTTAGATTCTCATCAATGTATGTCCTCATAGCCTTACTCTCGGGCTCGTAAAGAGGATACGTGAAGAGGAGCCAACATAAGAATAAGATCAATAGCACAATCAAAGGGATGATGCACAGGTAGTTCCACAGCCTGTCCTTTGTTGAAGACCCGCCTGAGATCAGCGTAACTAGCTGGGAGCCCAGGCAAGCCTTCCAGTTTAGGTAGTAGAGTCCCCACAGGACGACCCGGGTGGAAGGCATTTCCCATGGCAGGCAGACCCAGAAGTTAGTATCTGTCCCGAGATCCAGTCATTCTGGGGGTTATGAGTTTGTAGCCAAGGAGGCCCCAGAACGACAGATGGTTGGCGAATGGATAACGACCAGCTGGAGGAACTTGTGATGCAGAACACCGACCTTGACTTTGAGTTGAGCCGTCTCTTGCGAAACGACCCCAGATCCCAACAGTCTACCATCAATGGAGGAGATGCCTAAGGACACGTCTTTTCTCCATTGAGGGATGTTTACTCACTGAGCGAAGGCTTTATCCACGAACATATACCGGTGGCTCCAGAATCCAGGAAGGCCTTAGTTGTAACCGAATGGTCATGCCAAGATAAACGGATGGGGAATATCAGGTGATGGGGAGAAGGAAACTCCCTTATTCGTGCTGGGTCACGATTTTATTAGGACAAGCTCATACCCTATGGCCTTTCTCGCCACAGAGGCACAATCCCAAAGAGCGACGGCACTGCTTCTCCCGTTCTTTGAGACACATATTGCGCAACAGCATGTGCTCCGATGGTTCTTCTGAACTTGAAGAGGTGGAGCCAATGGAATAGACCGGAACCTGCGAGAGCGATCCTTCTCCTGACGTGTCTCCCAAAGATTGAGGGAAATTCAAAGGGCGATCATGCCTTCTAGATCAGTGGGAAGGGCCTTGTAAGTTCATTCAGCATCTAGTTTCTCCTCAATGCCTTGATGGAAAGCTGACTTCAAAGCCCCCTCATGTCAATCGGTCTCCGCTGGCAGAGTCTTGAAGTCAATCGCATATTGTCCCATGGTGCGAGAGCCTTGTTTAATCTGCAGAAGTGCAGGTTCGGCCGCAGCCAGACAACCGGGAGTATGGAAGATCATCCGGAAGGTCTGTATGAAAGTGACAGTCATCCAACAGGGGGGGGAGAGCCTCTTTCATGAAGGGGGGACACCCAAGCTGAACCTGGCACTGGATCAGGAGTCCTCTACAAGCTGAGGGGAGACCACCATAGTGAACAGGAGTAGGGATCCGGGGTTCCTTTTAGACCACGGTACTGGTGCGACTTCAGTAACTATACTCGCGAGCGTAGGAGAAGACCAAGCTTCCTTGGGGGTACTTAGGTGACTGCACAGGGTCTGTATAGGAGATAGAATCTAGTTTTTGATGCAATGTAGCCATGCGGGTGGCATGGGCTCCCAGGAACTGGCCCTGATGGCTTACACCATTCACTATCTCTGCGGGGTCCATTGCATTGGCACGTGTAATGTTGCCGACTGTGACCAGGATATAGACCCGCAGGACAGAGAGAGGGAGAGATGCACCGAACTTGGCCTGGTATGCAGGGGTAGTCGGGTCCGGTTCCGCGGTTGAGGCAGGCAAGGATAGTCAGGCCTAGTTCTGGGGTCGAGGCACCCTTGAAGTCCGGTCATCCGGATGAAAAGCGTAGGGTTATTGCATGCGCTGTGACCCGTGAAGCAGTCCAGACCCTCTGCTGTGCCGTCAGCTTGTTTCCCTGTGTCTCCCCGTTGAAAGACCTCGCGCTGACGATGAATAAGAAGCCGGGCAATTCCTACCTTATTATTGGAGGAGTGACGAGTAGGTCTGTGACGTCAGACGCCGCTCGAATGCGGAAGTGAGAAACACGAGTGGAGCTGAGTAGAGCTAAACCGAGCTGCGCCGTTCCTGAACCCAGAGTGGTTAAACCGCTGTTTTTATTCCTGGAGCATGTGAATGAACTAGAGCTCCTTGCTCTAGTTTTGTTTGTTCATTAAACTGTGTTGCACTATATTTTTTCTCTTTTCTTTCCAACATATGCTGAATACATTGTTACCTGTTTTCCTGTGAAAAACTTTTTCCACCTGTGAGAGGAGTTCCTGCGCTTCGTGTATGACTCCAGATGTTACCTTGAGGGATTGAGAAATTCCTCACACCAGCAGCATCTCCTCTTGGTGATATTTATTATTTTTTACTATTTTTAATATTTTTGATATTATTTGGGTTTGCGCTCACTTTTCCTGTATGACAGGTAAGGATCGTAAGATACAAGCAGAAGTCCAAACACAGGCAAGACAAAACCTGATCACAGGCAGCTCTAGGCAGCAACAAGGTACTTTGCACGAGCAAATACAGGGAGCAACAGCCTGCTATTTAAGGCCCCATGGCAGCTGTTGGCAATTGAGGGCCACAGAGAGAAGGACTTCCTGCCTACAGCCATTTTTGGTGGACTATGATAGTGACCTGGTCCGTCGTCCATTTTGGTATTCTGATAGAACCCTTATAAGTAGTCGCACGCAGCGTATTTTTTCAGGAACATATTGCTGAGCAACAGTTTGTACAGTGGTACTTTAAAGCACCAAGCAAAATAAGACCTAGAATCATAAATCCGATTCTGCCATGGGATTTAAATTTGGTCTTGCAAGCATTACAAAGATCTCATTTTGAGCCACTACAGTCAATAGCATTCAAATGGTTAACATTCTAGACCGTTTTTCTGATGGCTATAACTTCAGCGCGGAGAGTAAGAGAACTTGGAGAGTTGTCTTGTGACCCTCCTTTTTTGCATTTTTCACCAGAAGAAGGCTGTCCTCGGGTTAATACTTTCTTTCTGTGCAAAGGTGGCTTCATCTTTTCACATGAATGAAGAAATAGTGATACCTTCCTGCTGCCCAAACGCTAAGAATCAGAAAGAAGAATGTGTGCACACTTTAGATGTAGTTTGCGTTCTGAAAGCCTTTATTGACAGGACATAATGCTTTTCAAGATCCAGAAATGTATTCATCCTCTTTGCCGGGCAAGAGAAGGAAAAACGGCAACCGAGACAGCGATGGCCAGGTGAATCAAGAACCCCATTAAACCGGCATATAGGGCATCAGTAAGCGCAACACCAATTTCACTAAAGGCTCATTCTACCAGAGCGATCACAACATCCTGGGCTATGAAACATGCATCTGCAGAACAACTCTGCAAAGCAGCAACTTGGTCATCTCTACACAAAACACTATCAATTAGATGTATCGACATTAGCTGAGGCTGTCTTTGGAAGGAAAGTCCTCCAGGCAGTGGTATCGCTATAGTTTGCTCAACCTAATTCTTTCAGGGGTAACTGCTTTGTAACATTTCCTTATTTCACGCGCTGACTTAAAGGAACAGAAGAGAAAATGGAAATTTTACTAGTTTTATTTTTTTTTATTGTTCTCCTGGTCCCTGATTAGCAGAGAATGCCTTGTTCCCGCCTCTATTTTATTTTTGAAGTGCATTTTCTTCTCGTCTGTTTTACTATTTTACTTTTGTTCCTTTATGGAATCGTATGTATGTTTTTGAGCTTGGCTTTGCGTACAACTGACCTGAGAGGCATAGGAGGGGCTTATAAGACTTCAAAAAGGTCAGAACCTGTCCTACCTTTGGATGGGAGGTGCCTATCCCTCAAGTTATGCACTGCTATGAAGGGACCAGGAGAAAATACATTATTGGTGAGTAAAATTTCTGTTTTTCAAAATGTTGTATTCCCCTATTAGAGTAAATGTCCCTTGGATATAGGTAGAAACAAATGCGTAACAACCAATGTACAGAACACAAAATCTGACATTCGGAAAAATCAAATGATGTGACCGTTTTTTTGTTTTTTTTACAACTTTATTGGACTATTAATACAAATATATAAATGTTTGTAACTATTCATTGCTAGCTAAATTCAAATGCTTGTTGGGTATTTCTTGATGTAATTTACTGTTCATGCTTCCTTTCAGATGGATTAAATGGAAATGAGCAGTGCTTTTAGTAAGGCTTTATGGTGTAAAGGAAAGCGTGTGAGGGGCACACTGTCCCTTAAGTGGGTCTCTTTGCACTATGTAATCTGTACAATTTCCTTTTTATCTTCATTTTCCATGACCACTTGTGGAACAGCCATGGCATTGCTTGCCTTTTATAGTATTGACACGTTAATAAGATAAAATAATATTGTAAAGTACATTGCGGTACCCGAGTTAGAAAAGTGCACTTAACCACTTGTTCTAGGCTTGCATTGTGCAGTAAAACAGCAGCCTGTTCAAAATGGCTTGGAGGTTTGGAGGACAATGCCAGGCAGTAATGGAAGTATTTGTTCCGGTATTTTTCCTATAATGTTAAGTGTAGACCTTGAATTGACGAAGACTGTGTAAGACCCTTGTGTAGCCTGCTTGCTCAACAAAATGGATTGATTTCCAGTGCTTTTTTAACTCAATGATGGAAGGGCCAGCACTACATTGAAAGAAATAATAATATAAAGCAGCAAAAGGAATAGACTCCATTATATTGCAGTAATTATGTTATTCTGCTTCAAGTTTACAGTATACAGATGACATGGATATAATTAATTATATATATTTTTATTCTTGGGATGGATTAAAGGGGCAGTTTTACCAAGAATTTAGTGAACTAAGCCATATGTTCAATGGATAAACATGGCTATTTAAAAAATAAGGGGCAGGATGTGTATATAATTTCCATCATATTATTTTTTTTTGTGTAAATGGCGTAGATTAGGCTTGTTTTCTCCTGAACTGGCAGCTCTTAATATGTCCAAGTTAAGGACTATCTTCCCTACCAGGGTCCCATTTAAGGCTCACTTTGGCTGTGCAGAAGGATTTGGAACCAGGCACAGGGTTGCTCTGTTTGTGAAGAACAATGGAGCAGGAATGCATATACACTTTATTAACAATAGTTAGGGACCATTATTCGCTGTGTATGTTTTGTGTTTTTTAGAGTTTTAATATGTTAATCTTATTAACTTTTCATCCAATAAATAGTTTAAAAAAATATATATTTTCTTACATTTCCGGGAGTTCCTACATTTTTTTTGGAGCTTCTGGGACTACATTTTGTTTTGGGGATCCCATCCTCATTTCGTTTTCTCTGTTTGTGGTCTAGAGGCAGGATTCCTTTCCTGCAACCTCCACCATGTGGACCCCGCCCACTCCACGTATCTTCTGTGTGCCACTAATGGCATGTCGGGTTGCGCAGCATGCCGATGACGGCTTATCGGGTCGCTTGGGACACCAGGTTAAGCCCTTGTAATGCAATGAAATGCCCTTGTGCAATCTTTTGAGAAATTAGAATCCCAGACCAATCTCAAACTTTTCAGATCTCAAGTTTCGGTAGACTTAGAAGATGAGTCTCCTGAACTCTCGGGTTTGGCCGGCCTCAGTTAGCTGAACGAGGCACCTTCCTCTGGAGAAGTGTAGGTCCATGAAGAGCTTTGGGCATTTAAAATGCATTTGATTGAAAGATTTACTTAACATTGGAGACCCTAAGGGGGGACTTGGATCAAGCATTTTTGGGTCCCTGGAAGACTGCTAGATTAAAGCTCAAAATGGCTATTGGCAGAAAGACGTGGCAATGTGACGAGTCGCTTTACTAAGCTGTACCCATTCCAGGAAGAAGACTGCAAATTGTGTAGTAATCCTCCTAAGGTGGACACGGCAATTACACAGATGGTAAACCATCCCCATAGAAGGTAGTTCTTCTTGTAATGAACCAATGGAGCCACATATTGAGAGCGTGTTGCGGAAACAATACACCACTCTGGGAACAACTTTGAAGCCAGAAACTGCTATGGCCAGTATATCCAGTGAGATATATCCAACAGTGACAATCTGGATCTTCAATTTGGGTGTCCGACTGAAAACAGGGACTTCCTGACTGTGATTGACTGATTTTTTTTTTTTTAACCTCAAAAATGCCATTGATTTCTGAGTGAAGCATCCATGTATAATATCCTGCTTACAGTGAAATCCTCAGCATTATGCAAAAGCTGCCAGGAGGGAGCTGTGGTTTGAAGCCTTGGGCGGCAGACATCTTCCAAACTAAAGTTGGTATAGCTGCTTTATAACAGTTCTCTTTTTGGGGAAGCTTTAGATTACATCCTCACCAGCTTTACTAGCACCAAGGCTCAATTCCTGCCACAATAAAGGCTTGGAACATCCTTTGAGACTGCCACAACATCGTTTTCAGGAGGCCAGAGACTACAGACACAAAGACCTTCCACTTATGATTGTCAGACAATGCCACATCCGTAGCATACAACAACCGACAAGGGGAATCCTGAAATATAAAAGCTCTGAGAGGTCTAAAGGATATTGGTGTGTACAGAACAAGCCATTCACCCATCTTTCAACAGCCTACATTTCAGAAGACAAAAATGTAAAGGCAGACTTCTTGAGCAAGTAAGCAGTTTTACCAGGAGAATAGATTTTGTCCACAGGTATTCATAAATATGGTATGTTGATTGGGCCTTATCAATAGACATGATGGCATCTATTCTAGAGCAAACAAAAATGTTGCTCACTTTGGCTCCCGATTGCAAGATCCCGAAGCCACAACTTGATATGCCATGTTGATCATGTGGGCATTCTGTCTTGTGTTTCTTCCCAATGTGTTACTGCAGGTCAAAGTCCAGAAAAAGAAGGCAAACAATATACTAATAGCACCGCATTGGCCCAGCAGTGCATGGTCCATAGACCTGATGAACCTTTCCATAGACACTCCATGGAGACTTGCTCCACTGCCTGCCCTGCTGTTGCATGGGTCGATTCTCTATCCCAATCCTGGATTGCTTCAGTTGACGACATGGAGGTTGAGATCTTTTAAAAGCAATGCGTTTTTTAGACCACGTGATTGATACCTTGCTGCACTCCAGTAAATGTCACCAATGCTACTTATTGCAGAACATGGAAGACATTCTTTAAGTGGTATCAAAATCAGGAGATTACTACGCTCCAGACGACGACTCCACAGATCTTTGTTTCTATAACTAGAGATTCAAAAAGTACTGAAACCTGCTTCACTGAAAGTACAAGTGTTCGCATTGGGCACCCTTCTTAATAGGCAATTTGTTCTCAATCCTATTGTCGCCAGATTCATCAGGGCAATTTTCTGAATCAAACCATAAATAAAGGCTCCCATACCCTCATGGGATCTGAATCTGGACTTTGAAGCTTTCACTTGATCAGCTTTGAACCTTTTGAGTTACCTATCCATTAAAACACTCACAATCAAGACTGTAAGTCTTACAGCAATCACTAAAGCACGCAGAGTTGGGTAATTGCAAGCGTCATCATGCAAGAAACAGCATTTCCAAATTAACCAGGATAAAAACAGTTCCTTACTTCTGTGCTACGGTGGTTTTAGAGTATGCCATGAATCAGGAGAAAATATTACGTAATCTGGATGTAGTATTGGCGGCGTCTATATCAAGAAGACAGCTGAGTTTAGAAAAACCTCAAGGATGTTCATACTTTTCTAAGGCCCAACAAAAGGGCAAGCGACATCAGCCGCATCTATTTCAAGGTGGATCACAACAGCTGTCAGCTAAGATTCTACTTCTTTAGGGAAAGTACCACCAAGGGTACTAGGTGGGCTCATTCAACAGGGGCTAAAGCAAATTATCGAACGCAGAAAGCACAGGCTTTCACACAAGATATCTGGAAGGCAGCAACATGGTCCTCATTACATACTTTCTAAGCATTATAGATTAGATCTTCAGGCATCGGCTGACACGATATTTGTGAGGGAAGTTTTGCAAACCGTAATTCCATCAGCTACTAAGGATGTACCCACCCAATCTATTTAACTGCTTTGGAACATCCTCGCTGCTGTTGGCTCCCATACAGGACACTGTAGAAAATAGAAAAATTACTTACCGACATTTTATTTTTTTCAAGTGCTAGGGAAGCTTACTTCCCTCCCTTGTTTTTTGTTTCACCTGTCTATTTTGGTTCATTTGTGCTTTTTAGAAGCTTTGATAACTGACCAGGGAACAGGCTGCAACTTCTCCTTATCCTGCATCCGAACTCTTGTCCAACCCCATCTAGAAGGGAGAGTTGTATCCCAGCTATTATGGGTGCCATAAAGGACTTGAAGAAACTGAAATTGGTAGGTACATTTCCTATTTTTCACTTCAATGTTGATTAAAAAAAGTAAGCCAATGCAATTAACAAATATTTTCAATTTGCATTACATGATGCATTACTCCTTATAAGGGAAGTAAAAATGAAGGCAGATTATAGTGACTGTGTAGATTATTTTCAATTTTTAGGTACCCGTGGTACTCCAAGATACTTACCAGGGAAGGTGCCGCCTGTTCCAGGTATTTAAATATCCACGTCACGTGGGCCAATAAAAAGTGGCATGGAAGATTTAAATGCCATTTTCTCCTGCAGGAGACTCTACTGATGGCACCTTCCCTTGGGATTTGGGGGCCCCCGAAACGGAAGTCTGGTTCAGTTCCGAAGACCCGCTGCTTCCCACCTTTGTGGAATTGTTCCTTTAAAAGAGGCTATAATGAAGATTTCTGTGAAACGTAACTATTGACAGATATAGTCACGTGGTCCCCTTATTCTGGCCATTTTACGATTTGCTTTGAAGTTGAACCCTTAGTTGGTTCCTGGCCCTCTTCATTTTTATGATCCCTTGTGTCCATCTCAAGCAGTTATGAATTCCTTCCATGTACAACATTTTACCACCCCATTCAGTAGCCTGTTCCATGGATCCTATTATCTCTTTGAATGAAGTAGTAACCTGCAGCCCTCCATCTTCAGAAGGGAGACTTTACAACTAAATGAAAGTATTACAGGTGTAACTAGTATATTGAAAAATTGAGCATCCTTTCAACTAAGCTGGAGGGCAGGAAAAAAAATGTTTTAACTCGCACAAAATATCCTTAAGGTGTTGGGAAATATAAAATATACGTAGATGATAAACTAATGTAAGGAAGGTAATCTAATAGCCCTTACCTACCATCAGTTTAATTTTTCTTTTAATAC